>NC_057814.1:461242172-461542172 GCF_018294505.1 Triticum aestivum | reverse complement strand
GTTTAGTCAGTCCTTGATCTTCAAAAGGTGCTCTGCATTTATGTTTTGCCGTCTCAGAAAGGGTTAGCAAGATACCATCTTGTTATATCATATCATGATTGTTTTGAGAAAGTGTTGTCATCTGAGATTTATTATTATTAATCGCTAGTTGATTATGCCATTGACATGAGTAAACATGAGACCTAAGTGTTATTGTGAATATGGTTAGTTCATAATCTTTGTTGAAAACTTGAATGTTGGCTTTACATATTTATAACAACAAGAGAAAACAGAGTTTGTAAAAGTTTTTCTTTATCACTTTCAGTTTATCAACTGAATTGCTTGAGGACAAGCAAAGGTTTTAGCTTGGGGGAGTTGATACGTCTCCGTCGTATCTACTTTTCCAAACACTTTTGCCCTTGTTTTGTACTCTAACTTGCATGATTTGAATGGAACTAACCCGGACTGACGCTGTTTTTAGCAGAATTGCCATGGTGTTATTTTTGTGCAGAAATAAAAGTTCTCGGAATGACCTAAAACTTCACGGAGATTATTTTTGGAAATAGTAAAAAAATACTGGCGAAAGAATCAAGGCCAGGGGGCCCACACCCTGTCCACGAGGGTGGGGGCGCGCCTGCCCCCCATGAGGAGTTCATGTATTCACTAAGTGTTAATGCTTTGGTCCGGTACTCTATTAAAAGGAGGCCTTAATATCCCTTAGTTTCCAATAGGACCCCGCTGCCACGGGAGGGTAGGACAAAAGATGTCATGCAAGTTATTTTCCATAAGCACGTATGACTATATTCGGAATACATGCCTACATTACATTGATGAATTGGAGCTAGTTCTGTGTCACCTTATGTTATAACTGTTGCATGAATAATCGCATCCGGCATAATTCTCCACCACCGATCCAATGCCTACGAGCTTTTCACATATTGTTCTTCGCTTATTTACTTTTCCGTTGCTGCTGTTACAATCACTACAGAACTATCACCGTTACTTTTGCCACTGTTACCATCACTTCCATATTACTTTGCTATTAAATACTTTGCTGTAGATACTAAGTTATCCAGGTGTGGTTGAATTGACAACTCAACTGCTAATACTTGAGAATATTCTTTGGCTCCCCTTGTGTCGAATCAATAAATTTGGGTTGAATACTCTACCCTCGAAAATTGTTGCGATCCCCTATACTTGTGGGTTATCAGTCCCCGACAAGGATCTTGCCGGGGGTCTCATGGATTTCATCGGCTGGGATCTCGCCGAGGATCGTCATCTTCTGGTCCTCATCTGATCTTGTGTGTTTATGATCTTGAAAAAGATCTGCATGCCACCATGGAGGTGCCTCCCGAGCCTTGGTTCCAATGTGGTTGTTGGCGTCTGGAGCCCTTGGGCTCAAGGGTGGCGCGCCCTGCTGGCGTTGGGCAAGCTGCCCTGGCAAGGCTCTTGCCGGGGCTGCGGAGGCTGCCCCGGCAAGGGTCTTGTCGGGGGAGTCCACCTCACCCTCTTGCTCTTTGTGTCTCTGGTCTTGGCGGTGGTTTGCCCGTCATGTGCCTTCCTCTGCCCTGCTTAGTGTGGCCGCGGGCGCGGCTTTGACTGCCCGTGCACAAGTAGAGGGGTACAAAAAGGGCCCCTACTTTTGTACACCGACAACGGTAAATCCCAGAAATCATTTCTGTAGGTATGTACATTCCACGCGGTGAATCCCAGAAAATCATTTCCGTTCGTATGTATATCACACACAGTCAATCCAAGGAATACCATTTCCGTTCTTATGTACATCCCACACAGTCAATCCAGGGAAAACGTTTCCGTTCGGATGTACATCCCACACGGTTTTATGTATATGCTCGTGTGTGAAAGGTGTAACTATCACACACGCTCTGCCTTGGTTAACAGTTTGCTTTCATTAACTACATCACACACGATTTGATGTAGAAAACTGTGTGGCATTGGGCTATCCATCGCAAGCGCTTTTACTGCTAGAACCGTTTGTAAAGGTCCATAACACATTTAGCAGGTTTATTAGTTTACAATTAATAATTCCAGTATTACGCAAATTCACATTTCATATCGAACAGTTGTTTGCCAATTTCATATCAGGCACATAAATATATTATAACATCATAGTACGGTAGCTACATGAAAATAGCACAGTACAACATATAGCTAGTTCAACTTCATAAGAACAATATATTCATTTCCCTAATCGAGATCATCCAGGCTCGTCTTATCCACCTCTGCCTTCAGTTCAGTAAGAACCTGTTTTGCACGGGCCAACTGGGAAAGTGCCTCCTCCTTCGCCAACACCATCTTAGTAAAGTCTTTAAAAAATATGAGCTCATTCTCCACCTTCAACTTTTTATCCCGCATCTTGAAATATGCTTCAGTGTTGACAAGACTTTCTCTAAGCCTAGCTATGTTCACTTCCTCATACATGCTCCAGAGCTTCGTTAGGCACATCTTCAAAGACTGTGGCCACTCTTGATCAACCCACTCCAAGTAAGAACACTTCCGTTCATCCTATAATATTTAAAACTAGACCAGTAACAATTGTAGGGGAAATGGGTTTATAGCAACATAGAAAATCACCAATGCTTATTTTGAAAAACTGAAGAAACATGTTAATTATGACATATCTTCTCAAAAAGATCAATGTGCAAATGAAATAATTGGTACTGAGACAACAACCAAATTCTGGAACATCAGAAGCTATAATTAACTACAACGACGCTACAAGTTCTTACTCATGTACAATAAATAACAAATTGAACATTTTATGAGGAAGGTAAATATAACTGCAACAACATAGCAACAGTGTTTGGGTGACAGCAAATTGATACTAACAGGTGTGTACATGCACAAATTTAGTAACATAGAACTAATAGCACTAAGGCCATCCACTATGTAGGCCAAAACTGGTGTAAAGACAAATGTTGCTAGATCTCGCACCGGTGCCCTAAACTGGCGAGGCGATGCAGCGGAAAAAAACAGGGACCCAGACTCCGGAGCACGTAGTTGCTCCGATGCCCAGTTCCTTCGTGCCATAAAGATTTAGTATTTTACTGCTTGACTGCTCGGATGTGTGGACCAAAGTTGGCTGCACAAACTGCTGAAGCGGTGCCAAATAATTTTCTAATGGCACCGCTGATGAGATGGCAACAATTTAAGATACTAGGTACAAACTGTGACACTGTCTTAGGATGCATTTGGTTGAAGGTGTGGTATGAATGGGTTGGGACCGTGACAGTGTCTGAATCACATCTAACAAATGATTTGTAACAACGGAAGAGGGTGTAACCTTCTCTGCACATGCCAGAAACTTCCTCCCAGTGTCCACAAAATCAAACGCAAGTAGCTTCACGCATGGAGATTGATGGTGACAACGAGCAGATAGATCTTCAGCCACCCCGCTCCATTCGTTGCCACTGATGGTCTTAGGGAGCTACAAGAGGAAGAAACGACTCAAATCGACCTCCGGGTAAAAATCCTTCATTCCAAGTCATAGCCCGAGAGAGAGAAGAGAGGCATACCCAGGTGGTGAAGGAGTAGTCGCCGGAGGAGGAACCGCTGGAGATGTGTTTGAAGACCATGGCGACCCCGGCGGTAGGATGCGAGATGGCGAGAGCGAGGAAGCGGCTATAGCTTAGCAAGGAAGGAGGAAACAAGGGAAATGTGACTTGTGGTCGGGGAGAAAAGGGGTGGGAAGGGGAGAAGGGGGGTGGGGGTAGATATCTTGGCGTAGGCCAAAATTTTGGAAATGTGGATGGAAACTTTGCGCGTGGTGCCGCCGGACCATTCACTTTGAACGATTGTGTGCATCGCAAACGATTCTTTTGCTTTACGCGCATGGGATGAGTTTGATAATTCAAATTTTGGTCTCAAGGCATGGGCACATTCACTTTGAACGCGCGCGGTGCCGCCGGACCATTCACTTTGAACGATTGTGTGCATCGCAAACGATTCTTCTACTTTACGCGCATGGGATGAGTTTGATCATTCAAATTTTGGTGGAAATTTCCCCGGGTAAGTCATTGCATAATCTAACATCGCTTGCTAATTTGGGCACACAAAAGAGCGTACAGCAGAAAAACCACACTTACTGAATCGAGCAATTTTAGTAATTACACAGAGCCAGTTGACCTAAACATTGCTCTAACAAAAGACCAGCATTAAAAACAAAGCCTAAGTATGCATAATTAAAAATCCACCGCCGCGCCGGCCTATGCATCACCGGTGTGAGATGAGACGTCGATGACTTGTTCTAGCGACATGCCGCCGTTGGTGGACTCCGCGCCCCCCCTGCTGAAGTCGACCGCGTCCTCGTCCTCGTCCTCGGCATCGCCCTCAAGGTTGTAGTACTCGTAGTAGTGGCTGCGCCAGAGCTCACATTGGTACTCCACCGCCGATTCCTTGACGGACAGACTCTTCTCTACCTCTAGCTCGGCCACGCGCAACTCCTCCTCCCGGCGCTCCTCGATCTCCGCCGCCTCCTGCATCTCCATCTCCCGCTCGACGACCTCATGAGGAAGCAGGTGCTCCATGGCCACCGCCACCTTTTCAGACGTGGGTTGCATGCTGGAGTCCGAGGTGGCCTGGAATATCTTGGCATGTGCATCCTTGATCTTGGCGTGGATGGCCTCGACCCGGGCCAGGGCGACATCAGCGGCACAGACGGCAGCTCGAGCGCTCTTGGCGTTTGCAGCCGTCGTCGCAGCAGCAGCTGCAGCCGTCTCGGCTGCTGCAGCTGCCCTGTCAGCTGCCGTAGACGCCCTCTCAACGGAAGTGGCCGCGCTCAATGCAGATGCGGCAACACTCTCGGTGTAGGCGGCCGCGCTCTCGGCGTAGGCGGTGGCGCTCGGGGGGGGGGGACGCGACCATTGTACGGGCCTTCACGAAGCGTTTCCACGGCCTCATCTTTGCAAGAAGGGGGTGCGGGAATGGGGATCGGGATTCGTGGATTCGGGGGTTGCCGGCACTAGAGCAGACGAGCCGGCGAAGCTTAAGGAGGGAGACTTAAATAGACCCAGATATTTTCATCGCAAACGGTTCCTAGAAAACAACTGTGTGTGATGTTGTACATATTTTTTATTAGCTGTGAAAGACGAATTTGGAATAAAGTGCCAACGGATGGTGTTTTAAATGAACGAGAAATTTTGTAGTACTAATACAACTGTCATGTCAAATTTTGGAAAATTTCAAGGGTCATTTGACCTTCTAAGACATTTAAGTGATTTTCTAGCCATTTAATGACCGTAATTGAAATTTGAACTACATGTACATGCAACAGCTAACCATAATGGTTTGAAAACTCATATTTCATGTACTTCCGTGTGATTTAATACCATGTGCAGTAAATTGGAAGGAATTTTCAAACATATTGGTCTAACAGCTATGACACAATTAAGCATGGAGCGACATGGCATTTTAATTCCAAAAAATAAAAAAAATAGAAACACATGAAACCTCGTTGATGTAATGTCATGCCACCAAGATGATCTGGTAAAAAATTGGCATGTTTGACCAAAGTTTGGACACACACCCCTCACAAACCGGAGCAACTCACTAGAAGGCTCGTGGTTCCGAGAGGGAACAATGCATGTTTGATGATGAACGAGAGATAGCTTCCTCTTGCGGCCTTCAATTTTTTTCTATGTCTAACATGCACTACTACAACTGTAATGTGATTTTTTTAAAATTCTAGGGGTCACTTGACCTTTTAAAGACATTTAAGTGATTTTCTAGCCATTTAATGACCGTAATTCAAATTTGAACTACATCTACATGCAACGTGTAACCGAAACGGTTTGAAAAATCATATTTGTGTACTTGTGTGCGAGTTAATTCCATGTGCAGTAAACTAGAAGGAATTTTCAAACATATTTGTATCACGACATGGACACATATGCATGAATACGTATGCATGGAGTGGCATGGCATTTTAATTCCAAAAAAAATCAGAAACACATGAAACCTTGGTTGATGTAATGTCATGCCACCAAGATGATGTGTTAAAGAAATTGGCATGTTTGGCAAAATTTTGGACACACACCCCTCACAAACCGGAGCAACTCGCTAGAAGGTTCGCGGTTCCGAGAGGGAACAATGCATGTTTGATGACGAACGGGAGATAGCTTCCTCTTACGGCCTTCAAATTTTTTCTACATCTAACATGCACTACTACAACTGTAATGTGAAATTTTGGAAAATTCTAGGGGTCATTTGACCATTTAAAGACACTTAAGTGATTCTCTAACCATTTAATGACCGTAATTCAAATTTGAACTACATCTACATGCAGCGCCTAACCAAAACGGTTTGAAAAATCATATCTGTGTACTTGTTGCGAGTTAATTCCATGTGCAGTAAATTAGAAGGAATTTCCAAACATATTGGTCTCACAACATGGACACATGCATACGTATGCATGGAATGACATGGTATTTTAATTCAAAAAATAGAAAAATGATCAGAAACACATGAAACCTTGGTTGATGTAATATCATGCCACCAAGATGACGTGGTAAACAAATTGGCATGTTTGACGAACGTTTGGACACACACCCCTCACAAACCGGAGCAACTCGCTAGAAGGTTCGTGGTTCCGAGTGGGAACAATGCATGTTTGATGACGAACGGGAGATAGCTTCCTCTTACGGCCTTCAATTTTTTTCCTATGTTTAACGTGCACTAATACAACTATCATGTGAAAATTCGGTAAATTTCAGGGGTCATTTGACATTTTAAAGACATTTAAGTGATTTTCTAACCATTTAATGACCGTAATTCCAATTTGAACTACATCTACATGCAACGGCTAACCATAACGGTTTGAAAAATAATATTTTTGTGTACTTGTGTGCGAGTTAATTCCATGTGCAGTAAATTAGAAGGAATTTTCAAACATGTTGGTGTCAAGGCATGGGCACATGTGTGGAGTGCATGCCATGGCATTTTAATTCCAAAAAAATGATCAGAAAACATGAAACCTTCCTTGATTTAATGTCATGCCACCAAGATGATGTGGTAAAGAAATTGGCATGTTTGACGAAAGTTTGGACACACACCCCTCACAAACCGGAGCAACTCGCTAGAAGGTTCGTGGTTCTGAAAGGGAACAATGCATGTTTGATGAGGAACGGGAGATAGCTTCCTCTTACGGCCTTGAATTTTTTTCTACGTCTAACGTGCACTGCTACAACTGTAATGTGAAATTTTAGAAATTCTAGGGGTCATTTGACCTATCAAAGACATTTAAGTGATTTTCTAACCATTTAATGACCATAATTCAAATTTGAACTACATCTACATGCAACGCCTAACCATAACGGTTTGAAAAATAATATTTTTGTGTACTTGCACTACTGCAGGATGCTGCTAATGCGACACTACGATCAGAGACCCTTCGAGAAACTGTGTGCGATGCAATAATCGCAAACGGTGCTGTATGAAAACCGTCAGAAATGTGTAAAACGTTTGCGATGACGGATGCATCAAACACGATTCAGGTTTTAGTTGCGTGTGCGATGAAGGGCATATGGTCCAGTTCAATGAACTGTTTGTGATGAGGAGGAACAAAAGAAACGAGCAGCCAGATGAAGGCGTGTGCGATACACATCATATGGTTCACTCGGATGAACTGTTTGTGATTAGGCAACACAAAAGAAACGGCCAGCCAGATCAAAGGTGTGTGCGATATACGGCATGCAGTTCACTCGGATGAACTGTTTGCGTTGAGACATGAGAACAGAAACGGTTCAACTTAACAAGATGTGTGTGATATGCGGCAAGCAGGTCTGTAATCAGAAATGTGCGTGAAGACCGATAAGAACACAGACGGTTGCTGCTAATAAGACGTGTGTGTTGTGCGATGGGATTGCATACAGAACAACAACATATATATATACACACACACTTATAAGGACATGCTTGCATAACCAAATTAAACATCCACTTACATAGGTGGCTACTACAACCATGGCATTTGCGCACACGAAAGTAAACTATTACATGCATAATTACATAGGTGGCTACTACACACATGACATTTCCACACACACCAATAAAGTAAACTATATATTACATGCATGATTAACTAGCATAAATGATCATATGATCATCATCTACTTCTTGTGACGCTTGCTCTTCTTGTGGCTCGATCCAGGATCGTCGATTTGGGTAACAAGGCACTTCCTCATGTCAACGATCCGCCTGTGCATCTCGTAGCATGTGTGCACACTCTTGGCCGCAAACCTGAGGTGATGTTCATCCAGTTGCCGCATCCAGGCCTTGTGCCAGGATACGGGACTTGTTCTCTGGGCATCCTGCTTCATCTTTTCGTAGTAGGGGTCGATGATGACCGATGCGAGTTCGACCAGGGAGTCCTGCTTCGTGCTGCCCCAGACCCTGTACTGGTCACGGATTTCGACAAGGTTCTTGCATGCCAAGCCCATAACACTGAGCGCTTTTACATCGTCTTTGGTATCCACCGTGGCGAACTTGTAGTCGGTGCTGTTGACAAACCTGTTGAAACGGTCACAAGGCTCTATGGCCATCCAGTAGTGGTAGATGAGGACATGATGGCACACGCACAACTAGGCGATGACAACCTTTTGATCTATGCCGGGACGACCGGCGGTGTACTGGAGGTCGATGCCGACCACCTTGTACTTGTCTCCAGCAAGCAACTGCTCAACATTGTTGATGTAGTCGTCCACCGCGGGCGGGTCGATGGTGTACACCACCGAGAGATCCGTCTCCCTCCCGTGGGTCTCCACTCTATGCTCGCCGAACTCCATTGGAGCGCCGCCGGACATCCCCTCTCTATGTGTCGTCGTGGGTGTGCTTGTTGTGTTGTCGGGAGCGATCGAAAGGTTGAAGAGACTAAGGTTATAATGGCCGTGGGAATTAAAGGGGAAGCCGGACGGCTAGGAATATCGGCATGCCCTGATGGCAGTTCTAATTTGCAGCGCGTAACTCCATCTGCCGCACGTAACTACATCGCGTGGCAACACGCGCGGCGCAACCGCATGCATATGGGGCCCCCGACGTGATCGTGCGCACGCCCAACCGCTGGCAGAGCGCGCGCGGAGGTACGCAAGCAGAGCGCTCCGCGGTCGCCTCAAGGAAAAGTTGTCCACAAGACGAGCACACCGACGGACGCGAGCAGAGCGCGCCAACGGACGTGACAGAGCACGCCACGGCGCCTAACAGCGAGCACAGCGCGCTGCGGCGCCTAACGGCGAGCAGAGCTTGCCGAGGGACGCAAGCAGAGGATGGCACAGTGATACGTGGCAAATAAGATGAACTGTGCGAGCGATGTCGGAGACATCAAGCACGAATCAGATTAGAGTTGCGTGTGTGATACATGGCAGACAGTTGATCCATCAGAGCTGTCTGTGATGGAATAAGTTGTGTGTGTTGCGGGCAAATGCTTGCTGGTGTATAGCCTTAAATTTAACCAAAAAAGTGTTAATGCATGTTACAAAAATTGTATAGCTGGAAACTATGTTCAAATACGACTCCAACGATATAATCTATGACGACATGCATTCGTATTTTATTAGTTAAATCCTACTTATAAACCAGGATGGGGGTATAGTAGGTAATTAAATCACAAACGTTTTTTATTAACTATATGTGTACGTGTCCTCTCGTCCTCCTCTAGCACGTCTTGTCACCCCGCTGCCGCAGATGGCTTATAGCGCAAGCTTGCGCAGCACGCGGGGGCGTTCTTTTGGCCAAACGGTGGCGTCAATGAATCGTCGGTGAGCCCGTTCACATGCAACCTCGCAGGTTCCCGCGCAAGCTTCCCGCCCAACTCGGTGAAATCCCCAAAAAAGCCAATGCTTACCAGCCTGCTATAAAAACCCTCACGGCCGGCGAGTCCTGGTCGCATTTTCCCCTCCCTCCCTGTAGCTTATCTCGTCTGCTTCTCCCACAATCGCCAATGGCACCGGTCCGTCGTCGTCGCTCAGCCACTCCGCCGTCATCAGAGGACAGCTCCAGCTGGGAGGCTACACCGCGGCGGCGGCGCAGTCCCCGGCTTAGTGTAGTGCGCGTGGCGTCCCTGTTGGATGTGCGCAAAACACCCACCACACGCTCCGTCACCGTTGCCTGTCGGCAGCTGTTGTCGGCCGCCGTTGCCGCCACACCACCGTTGAAAGCCATAGCCATCTCCCGCTCCGCTGCCGTGGCCCGAAGGCGGGAGGTGGCCATCATGGCCGCCACCCCACTGTCGGCCACCGCCGCTCCGCCACCGCGGCACGAAGGCGGGAGGTGGTGGTCGTGGCCGCCACCCCATCGTCGGCCGCCGTGGCCGCCAGCCCACCGTTGACCGCCGGGATCATCACCCGCTCCACCATCGCCGCCGGAAGGAGGGGGCGGAGGTGGAGGCCCGCACGTGCGTCAGCGACCTTGCGCGCTACATCGAGTTCCTGCAGGAGGAGGAGGAGCGCCTCGTCGAGCACGCAAGGAGCCTTACCGCAGTCGTGGCCGCAGCACACGCCGACGCAGAGGCGAGGAATCAGGAGATCTATGAGCAGTCCGGCCGCTTCGAGAGGGATCGTCTGGAGCGGCAGTGGGCCTTCGAGCTGGCGAGCGTCGCTGAACGTGCAGCAGCGGCAGGCACCGTATTGCATTTGTCCAGCTCGTCGGTAGGCTCCTCCTCATCTGCCTCTTATTGAGCGCGCTCGGTAGAGGAGAGGCTGCCAGAAGTAGCACAAAGCCCCTCCGTCGTAGTAGTAGTATTTAGGGGCTATTTTGTTCAGTTCATCTGACTATAGATGTGTGGTCGAACTGTACAACGTACTTAAAATTAGCTAGTATATATAGTTGAATTAGCTATTTCAGTACGTGGTTGGCAACAATTGGGGAGAAGTTTGGTCGGTTCAGCTGTCAAGTTGAATTGTTTGTATAAATTAAGAACGACTGCTTAATCTATGAATGAAATCTATGCTTAATTACTGAATGTTAGTTGCAAAAATTACATGGTGCTAATGATTTCTAGCTTCATATTTTGACAAGTTGCAGTGTTACAAGGATTGACAAATGGCAACGTTACTAGATCAACAAATGTAAATCTTTCTAGTTTGACAAATGGTAACATACCCAATATGACAGATGCAAATCTTACCAAATTGTTTGTACGTGGTTGCACACGGGTCATCCAGAACAACCGTTTGCGTCGAAGGGATGCACAAATCCTGTGCTGCTCTCACTTTGCATACGGGTGTTCTATCTAAATCGTTTGCGATCAAGAGCTGCAGAAATCCTGCTCGGCACATTTTCTCTTGGCTTCATGGGGAAGCTGTCGGTTTGCATATGGGTGTTCTAACTAAAACGTTTGCGATGAGTGTTTTATATTCAAAAAGCGAATTAAACTAAGGCTTGGGCGCCATTAATGGAGAGGACTCGAGCAAGGCGGGCAGCCATGGAAATAAAAGGGATCGCTTCCCAATGAGCCTGCGCAGCTACAGCTTGCATGCTTCCCGGTGAGCCTGCGCACTCAAGGAAAGCTTGCACGCCTCTCGGTCAGCTTGCACACCAGACGGCGCTCGCACGCCTCCCGTTCAGTCAAGGTCAAGCAGCTGTCCGCACGGCACCTCCTACAGCCATTAAAACCAAGACACGTGGAGTCACATGAATGGTTAACAGAATTTTGGGTTTACTAGAATTTAAAAACCAGGCATCTTGTTTTGCCGGCAATCAACGGTGCCATGGTGTTTGAAATTCATTCCCATTTCTTGCATGGGACCTAAGCATGCACCCAAGGACACATATTTCATTTTTCAACCAATGTATATGCACTGGAGCATGTGCATGTAGTTCAAATTTGAATTATGCACATAAATGCATTGAAAACTCAGTTAATGCATAAAAATGTCCAAACGAACCCTGAAAATCACAAAAATTCACACAACACTCCTGTTGTTCTATGTTGACCTGAGAAAAAAATTTGAAAGCAATAAGAGGCAATGGATATCGTTTTGTCCCCAAAGGTGGGACGTTTCCCTACCGAAACCATCATGCTTGTTGTGAGAAGCTCCGGTTTGTGAGAAGCATATACCCAAACCTGCCCCAAATGGGGCAAAATTTGTACCACGGCATGTTGATGCCGCTCCATGATAGCATGCCAAGTTTCATGAATTTCACACGAGTTTTGGATTTACTAGAATTTAAAAACCAGGCATTTCAATGTTTTGCCGGCAATCAACGGTGCCCCGGTGTTCAAAATTCATTCCCATTTCTTGCATGGGACCTAAGCATGCACCCATGACACATATTTGATTTTTCAACCAATTTATATGCACTGGATCATGTGCATGTAGTTCAAATTTGAATTATGCACATAAATGCATTGAAAACTCAGTTAATGCATAAAAATGTCCAAACCAACCCCGAAATGTCACAAAAATTCACAAAACACTCCTATTGTTCTATGTTGACACGAGAAAAAAAATTCGACAGCAATAAGAGGCAATGGATATCGTTTCGTCCCCAAAGGTGGGACGTTCCCTACCGAAAACCATCATGCTTGTTGTGAGAAGCTCCTGTTTGTGAGAAGCATATACCCAAACCTGCCCCAAATGGGACAAAATTTGTACCACGGCATGTTGATGCCGCTCCATGACAGCATGCCAAGTTTCATGAATTTTAGACGAGTTTTGGATTTACTAGAATTTAAAAACCAGGCATCTCAATGTTTTGCTGGCAATCAACGGTGCCCTGGTGTTCGAAATTCATTCCCATTTCTTGCATGGGACCTAAGCATGCACCCGAGGACACATATTTGATTTTTCAACCAATTTATATGCACTGGAGCATGTGCATGTAGTTCAAATTTGAATTATGCACATAAATGCATTGAAAACTCAGTTAATGCATAAAAATGTCCAAACGAACCCCGAAAAATCACAAAAATTAACACAACACTCCTGTTGTTCTATGTTGACATGAGAAAAAAAATTGAAAGCAATAAGAGGCAATGGATATTGTTTCGTCCCCAAAGGTGGGACGTTCCCTACCGAAAACCATCATGCTTGTTGTGAGAAGCTCCGGTTTGTGAGAAGCATATACCCAAACCTGCCCCAAATGGGACAAAAAATTTACCACGGCATGTTGATGCCGCTCCATGATAGCATGCCAAGTTTCATGAATTTTAGACGAGTTTTTGATTTACTAGAATTTAAAAACCAGGCATCTCAATGTTTTGTCGGCAATCAACAGTGCCCTGGTGTTTCAAATTCATTCCCATTTCTTGCATGGGACCTAAGCATGCACCCGAGGACACAGATTTGATTTTTCAACCAGCTTATATGCACTGGAGCATGTGCATGTAGTTCAAATTTGAATTATGCACATAAATGCATTGAAAACTCGGTTAATTCATAAAAATGTCCAAACGAACCCCCAAAAATCACAAAAATTCGCACAACACTCCTGTTGTTCTATGTTGACACTCAAATTTTTTTGAAAGCAATAAGAGGCAATGGATATCGTTTCGTCCCCAAAGGTGGCACGTTCCCTACCGAAACCATCACGCTTGTTGTGAGAAGCTCTGGTTAGTGAGAAGCTTATACCCAAACCTGCCCCAAATGGGACAAAATTTGTACCACGGCATGTTGATGCCGCTACAGGATAGCATGCCAAGGTTCATGAATTTCAGACGAGTTTTGGATTTACTAGAATTTAAAAACCAGGCATCTCAATGTTTGCGGCCGAGTGACGGTGGCATGGTGTTTGAAATTCATTCCCATTTCTTGCATGGGACCTAAGCATGCAACCAAGGACACATATTTGATTTTTCAATAAGTTTATATGCACTAGAGCATGTGCATGTAGTTCAAATTTGAATTATGCGCATACAATGCCTGGAAAACCCAGTTAATGTATAAAAATGTACAAAGAAACCCTGAATCATTCCAATTTTTTTGACGACACACCTATAGTTGCATGTTCACTGGAGATAAAAGTTCTAACAATTCAAACACCATCCTTTGTAGCTGTGACCCCATTACGTAATTCAAATGATCAATACGATAAATCAAGTAGATCGCACACAGTTTATTATCACCAACTGTGTGAGATGCAACACAAAATATCTTGGAGCACTCTTGATTCATTGCACATCTCGGTACACCGCCGGAGGCATGACACTTTGCGCGCCAGTTTTTTGGCTGAAGCGATTCCAAATTTTCGGCTTCAATGGAAATATCTACCTCCCCGCCCCCTCCCCCTTACCAAAAGCCACATTTCCCATCTTTCCGCCTTCATTTCGAAGTTGAAACCTTCACTCCTTGCTTGCAGCGCCGCCGCCTCCTCGCCGGCGATCCTCCTTCACGCTCCTCGGCCTCGCCTATCCAGGCAGGTAATCCACACCCGACCCCCATCCTCCTCCTCCTTCCACATCCCACATGCCCCTACAGCCGGCGCGAGCGCGACACCTTCCACCCAAATCACCGACCCCTCCACCAAATAAGCGTCGGCCTAAGCCATGGTGCACACAGTATAGCCAGGACCTCAAGGAGCATTTGGCAGCGGAGAAGCAAATCGCGGCCGCACGCGTGAATGAGGTCGCGATGGCTGCCATTCGTGCCGACCCCCAGATCTTGAAGAAGCACCTTGCCATTTTCTAGCTACGCCGGTTATGCATGCTCGGTTTACCCGTTGCGTGTGCTACTCCTGCCTTTCCTTCACAAATTCTAGTGAATTGTGCTATCTAATTTTACCATGCAATCTGTTGCTCTAGTGTATATGTTCTATATGGCGTGCAGTGTGGTGCTCACTTATTAACTGTTTTGTTAATTAGTTGTCATCTTCAGTTAGCTGTTTGGTTCAATTCTGCAAATGTGATGTTCAATTCCTCAGGCTGCAATTTTGTATTGTCTTCCATGTGAGAAATAAATCGAATTTATCTTTACAAAATTGTGGGTGCATTCTGTTATTGTATACCATGTGAGGAATAAATTGAATTTGGCTGTAGTAAATACATGAGAAACAAATACAATTGCTACAATTGGTTGTAGTCAACTGTTTGGTTAACTGTCTGATCTTCTATTAGGAGTATGTTATATTGTGCAATGTGGTGCTCAGTTAATGTTTGGTTCATTTGTTGTGGTGTTTAGTTAACTGCATGGTTCAATGTTATATTGTGCAATGTGGTGCTCAGTTAATGTTTGATTCATTTGTTGTGGTGTTTAGTTAACTACTTGGTTCAATTCTGCAATGCGATGTCCAATTGTCGTGGGTAGAATTTTGTATTGTTGTGCATGTGAGGAATAAATCGAATTTGGATGCACTTAATACTTGAGAAACATATACAACTGCTATATTTCCTAGTTCTTAATCATGCTTGGTTTGGATAAATGGGTTTTCCCTCTGGCTTGAATTAATCTGATGAATCTGCAATGTGATTATTTTTCATCAACATATTTTACGGATAGCATGCGAACCCTTACTTAACCTAATGACTAACTACCTTATATGTGTTACAGGGAAACAATGGGAAGCACTGAGGTTTACAATCGAGGTTAGCACGTGCATGGTCCGTTGTCTAATAGCACATTATTGTGCAATTGCAGGAACCATTCTAATATTTAGGTTTTTAACAATTTGGTCTTGCACATGTAGGTCCTGCTGTCAAAGGTTTTGACCCACTGTTCGACCCTTTTTGCATATGGGGAAATGAGTTGTCCATGAATATCAGTCAAGTCAAGAAACTCAGAACGATTGTTAGGATAAAGAAATTAGCGACAAAAAATAACAAGATCTTCGTCTCCACAATGAAGAAGACATCAGTTCACTACAGGATGGTACTAACTATTATACCTTGCCTTTTTTTTATTCCTTTGCCACATTTCCAATATAGAGAAGATATTTATGCACATCCTTGTTTTTAGGCCTTTCCAAAGCAGTTCACTGATGATTACCTCTCAAACCACCTATATGGTCAGGAGGCGAGGAAGGTATTCATACAACACCCACGGTTCAATATTGAAGTGTTCCTGAAGAGGACGAAGGATGGACAGTCAATCATCCATAGGCACAGGCCTAAAGTTACAAAGACCTTCAACATCAATGAAGGCTCAATATTCGCCTTCTGCTTCAGCAGTTTTCCAGATGAGATACATCTATATATGTACCATCTATGATGCTTATTTTGAAAGGTTATAGATGTTGCATGTGAAACTTGGTCCTGGTGTAGTTGTGTAATGGGGTAGCTGAGTGCTGAAGCTATATGATGTTGTACTCTGATGTATTTCAATTATGAAAATGAAATATATTGTGTGCTTAATATGAAATGTCGATTAGATTAATAAATGGATTATGAATAATCGGATAATTAGCCTGCTAGTGGCGAATTAGCCTGCTAATTGGGTTTTTCTATTGCAAACGGTTGTTAAAAAAATACCGTGGGCGATGACCTCAGGCAACGCACACAGTTTTGTGACACCCAAGTTTTTATTTGGATTTTTCAAAAGATTTTATTTGACTTGAAGGGAGTGATTTTAAAAAAAAGAGAAATTTTTCAAGAGAACTCTCACTCTCAAATATTTTTATTTATGGCAAAAATTTTATTTGGATCCACCCAAGATCTGCCTTTGACCTTGGAGGTTCTTGCTTTTCATTTGGACTCAAGACAAAATGTTTTTCATTTGGGAAAAGAACTTTTGAAAAACCTTTTTGAATTTTGCACCATGGCTTCTGGAAAGTATTTTGCCACTTTCAACTATTCCTTCTTGCCATGGCATTAGTGCAAATCCTCTCCCCAAACCCTTCCCTCACCTTTGGATCATGTTTTACACCTAATCCAGCAAGTTGAACCTCCCCATGTATTTATTTTCCATTCAAATCCTATTCAAATATTTTCTGTCTTCTATTCTACCACTTGGAGTTTTACAAAGGAACTCCTCTTCTGTTTTGATTTTTGGCCCCAAACTTCTTTCCCCTCCTAGTCCTTTGAACCCTCAACCTAGAACCATGAAGATCCACTGGCCTCCAGTTAAAAAATTTCAAACTACATCTGCTGCAAGTTTGGACCAGATTTGCCAAATTTGGTGAAATTCATTCAAAACTTTCTCCAAAAATTCCAAGTAAATTCATGCAGCCCCTGGGTGCTTTGAGTGATCATCTCACCAAGTTACAGCTCCAGAAAAATTTATCTCTTTACCAAAACCTACTGTCAAACACCTGCAGTGCATGGTCATTGTCAAGTTCAGAAGTTTCAGAGATTCAGTTCAGTGCTCACTGTCGTTTTCTTCAGAGACGGGCATCGATCTCGCCAGTGCCATCGCGTCGCCTTGCTCCTCGTCCTCGCCCTCTCGTTCCTGCACCGCTCGAGTGCCTGGCATCTTGCGGGCGTCAGCGACGAGCAGCAGAAGGTGCGCCGCCCCGTGACCGACGCCGGCGGCGGCTTTGCGGACGCCAGCGGGAGACACGGCGCCGCCGACTCCACCCAGCACCGCCCAAACCACCGGAGCCCGCCGCGTGGCCGTCCACTCCCCCGAATGCGCTGCCGCTCTCGTCGTGAACCCCAGGGCGCGGAGCGCGCTCTCTGCCGCCGTTGAGCCCGTGCGGTCACCTCACTGTGGGCAGACGCCATTACGCCAGGGCCAGCCCCGTTCAGCTGCAAATCGAGTCCAGTAACATCCACTGATGCTGCTCGACCGCTCAAACCCCCTGCCAACCCACTGCTCCGCCGTAATCGCTCGCCGGAGATTCTCCGTTCACGGCCACCCCGTCGACCTGCCTATAAATAGGGGCCCCGAGCTTCAACTCGAGCACCCACCCGCCCTACACTTCCCCTAGAGCACGCCCAGCCACTGGAAGAGCCGCGAGGGGGTCTCCTTCCTCGACTCCGGCCGCCGCGATCCGCCACGGGGTCCAGCCCGATTCGCCCCCGTGTGTGCTCCGCAACCCCCATTCTCTTGCCAATAGCTTCTCCTTGCATCACCCGTTCTGACCCGCGCCTCAATTCGTACTTTGCAGCCCTCCACCGGAGTTCCCCAACCTCACCCGAACCGCCGTCCGCCGGAGATAGTGTCGCCGTCGACGTGGTGCTCCCCGTTGGACGAGTCCACCACCCACCGACGCGGAAGAAGACACTGAAGCTCTTGGTACCCTCCGTTTCTCCTAACTCGCCGTGGTTCGACGCCGGCGTCCACCGCCGTCTTCGGGCACCGGCGAGCTTTCAAACCTGACATGCGGGCCCCGCGTGTCAGCCTCTGTTTTATTTCCCCGAACCGTTTTCTGTTGGCGCCTTCGGGCAAAATACGTTTTCTCCTTGCGCTTGCGCATTCCTAGCCGAAGCGTTTTCTGTTTTCTCAGTTAAAACCCTGGAACTTTTCTGTTTCATTACAGAAAGGTCCCTGGACAGAAACCTTTATAACTTTTTAATGAAAAGGTATTTTTGAGTGATTCTTTTTCTGTCAATCTCCAAATTTTTTGTAGTTTTTTATGGGATTTATTTGAAAAATATTTGGCAAAGTTTCTGTGCATGTGTTGGTTTTCACGTTAGTACCCCGTTTCGTGAATGCCGTAGGTTCCGGGAGAGGGGACGGCGCCGCGAACTTCACCGAGCTAGACTCCGACTTCTCCGAACCAGGCAAGCATGTTTGAACATTTGATATGGCAGATGTTTTGCATGTTCATGTGAAAGTTTGTGCGTGGCATGTGAGTGTCGATAAATACCTCGTTGCTTGTAAGGCAACGACCCGGTTGTTCCGAAGTTGCGATGACCTCTGATGAGAGGTGGCCTAATCATGTAGTGACATGAAGGGCCGCAAGGTGGTACTGTTGTAGCATGCCAGCCTTGCGTCATCCGACTTTCTTCGACGTTAACGTGGTTGGAGCCACGTTATCGAGCTTTTCCCGCATGTTCCAAAGTTGCGATGACCTCTGATGAGAGGTGGCCTAATCATGTGGTGACATGAAGGGCAGCAAGGTGGTACTGTTGTAGCATGCCAGCCTTGTGTCATCCGACTTTTCCGACGTTAACATGGTTGGAGCCGTGTTATCGTCCCTTCCCCTTTCCGTGCTACCACATGTCTCATTGCCAGGATACGGTTTAGTAAGTTGGTAACCTCTTTCCGTGTACACACCAAACAGAGAGGCCGGGATGATGGTACCTTGGCCCAGGATTAAAGCCAGTCATTCGGTTAGGGGGCATGGGTGTTTCCGGTTGGGACCGAGAGGGGGGGCACCCCCTTATAGCGCGCGTATAGAAATTTGATCCCATGCTACGCGAGGTTGTAGCCTCCCCGACTCAGGGTTTTTCCTGAATGTTGCCGAGGGTGATCCCTGGCTTCGGATGGTTAAATTGGGTGTGTACTGGTTAGACGTGTTCCTTCCAGAACACCGTAGACGGAACTAGTCCCCGTGACTACTGAAATCCGTTGGCTGTGGTTAAGTACAAACTCTGCAGAGTCAATTCTTTCCAAATCATCGTATCCATGATCAGTAATGTAGACTTTACATCCAAATCTATCCGTGTGAAAATCTTGCCCCCGGTGAACAAGCTCAAGCGGTAAAATTTCAGATTTATTGTTATTCCAGTGGATGGACTAACTTTATTTTGTGTCTCATGCTTGTGATAAATTATGTCTCCGAGCTATTGTATTAATGAGTTGTGATATAAGCCCTTTATGTGACGTCGCGCAGACGTCCGACTGTGGCGTGTACTCGTTTCTCACTTTCGATATAAGCCCTTTATGTGATGTCGCTCAGACGTCCGACTGCGGCATGCACTGTCTTTACTTTCTGTATAAGCCCTTTATGTGGTGTCGCCCCGACGCCCGACTGTGGCATTATTATTCTGCATTTTCCGCTCGAGGAGTCTTTCAAACACTCGTTTGGCACCTGTATTTTTATTCCGCATTTTCCTCTCGAGGAGTCTTTCAGACACTCGTTTGGCACCTGTATTTTTATTCTGCATTTTCCTCTCGAGGAGTCTTTCAGACACTCGTTTGGCACCTGTATTTTTATTCTGCATTTTCCTCTCGAGGAGTCTTTCAGACACTCGTTTGGCACCTGTATTTTTTTATTCCGCATTTTCCTCTCGAGGAGTCTTTCAGACACTCGTTTGGCACCTGTATTATTATTCCGCATTTTCCTCTCGAGGAGTCTTTCAGACACTCGTTTGGCACCAGTATTACTATTCTGCAGTTTCCGCTCGAGGCGTCATTCAGACCCTCGCTTGGCACCCAGTATTTATTATCTCTGTGTCTGATCGCACTGGTTAACTTATTCATGTGCTTCATGTTTGCATTTGTTATACCTTATGTCCGAACTGTCTTGCGAGTACTTTCATAGTACTCACCTGGCTTGTTGATTTGGCCAGATGTTGACGAAGGCGATCTCTTGGATGAAGAGTTTGATAGCGCGTCCGACGCCTAGAGGAGTCCCAGTCAGTCCTGCGCGATCCCGGATATTGGTCACTTGTATCGTTTACGCTTCCGCCACCCGCAATAAGTCTTCTCGAGCCTCACTCCGACGCTCGAAGAGTTGTAGTATTCTGGAATCATGTCACTCGCTTCGCGATGATATTTCCACCACCGTTTTTATCGCGAGTTAGTAGTTTGCCACCCTATCCGCCGTAGTGTTTTATCGGCGTGTATGTAATAAATTGTTGGGCAGTCTCTGCTCAACTTTGTATTATATTTAGTACTCCTGGTATTTTTCTTCTGTGACCAATGTATTGTCTATCAGTGAGAAGGAATTCTTCCTCACTGGTCCGTAAAAGGGATTGGTTTCTCAATAATTATTTTATTGAAAAAACGGTCGTGACAAGTTTCTAGGAATAAACCGTGTAGGATCAATGAATAATCACACACGACTTTCTCTTGAAAACTGTTTGCGTTAGGCCACCTTGCGCAAACGTTTACCACATGAAAACTATGTGTGATGGACAACCTTTGCCACACAGTTTCTTCCTAGGACCGTGTGTGATATATTCAATAACGCAAGAGATTTAACGCGAAAAATTGTGTGTGATGTACCTGTGAATGGAAACATTTTCCTTTGAGCGATTGTGTGGGATGTACATACGAACGGAAACGTTTAGCGGGGACTGACTGTGTGGGATGTACTTGCGACCGGAAACAATTTTGCCGTATAATTGTATTTTTTTAGCTCTACTTTATGTATTTCCGTATTTGAGTGCTCGCCGGTCGCACACGACCTCATTTTGCCGAACGTGTGTGCCAGGAGGGCATACCCCCAACGGTTTCTGGGTCGTGTGGGAAGGACCCCCCTATCGCCCACACTCACTTGGCGACGGTTCCAGATGTCGTCGCGGATAGGGGTTTTAAACCGTTTGTTTAGCATCTCGCTGTACTAGTGTTGTGTGTGAGTTAATTCCATGTGCGGTAAATTAGAAGGAATTTTCAAACATATTGGTGTCAAGGCATGGGCACATGCATGGAGTGCATGTCATGGCATTTTAATTCCAAAAAATTAAAAAATGATCAGAAAACATGAAACCTTGCTTCATTTAATGTCATGCCACCAAGATGATGTGGTAAACAAATTGGCATGTTTTACGAAAGTTTGGACACACACCCTCACAAACCGGAGCAACTCGCTAGAAGGTTCGTGGTTCCGAGAGGGAACAATGCATGTTTGATGACGAACGGGAGATAGCTTCCTCTTACAGCCTTGAAATTTTTTCTATGTCTAACGTGCACTAGTACAAGTGTAATGTGAAATTTTGGAAAATTCTAGGGGTCATTTGACCTTTCAAAGACATTTAAGTGATTTTCTAACCATTTAATGACCGTAATTCAAATTTGAACTACATCTACATGCAACGCCTAACTAAAACGGTTTGAAAAATCATATCTGTGTACTTGTGTGCGAGTTAATTCCATGTGCAATAAATTAGAAGGAATTTTCAAACATATTGGTCTCACGACATGGAACATGCATACGTATGCATGGAGTGACGTGGCATTTTAATTCAAAAAATAGAAAAATGATTAGAAACACATGAAACCTTGGTTGATGTAATGTCATGCCACCAAGATGATGTGGTAAATAAATTGGCATGTTTGACGAACGTTTGGACACACGCCCCTCACAAACCGGAGCAACTCGCTAGAAGGTTCGTGGTTCAGAGAGGGAACAATGCATTTTGATGACGAACGGGAGATAGCTTCCTCTTACGGCCTCCAAATTTTTTCCTACATTTAACGTGCAACTGTCATGTGAAAATTTGGTAAATTTCAGGGGTCATTTGACCTTCTAAAGACATTTAAGTGATTTTCTAACCATTTAATGACCGTAATTCAAATTTGAACTACATCTACATGCAACGCCTAACCAAAACGGTTTGAAAAATCATATTTTTATGTACTTGTGTGCGAGTTAATTCCATGTGCAGTAAATTCGAAGGAATTTTCAAACATATTGGTGTCAAGGCATGGGCACAAGCATGGAGTGCATGCCATGGCATTTTAATTCCAAAAAATTAAAAAAAGATTAGAAAACATGAAACCTTGCTTGATTTAATGTCATGCCACCAAGATGATGTGGTAAAAAAATGGCCTGTTTGACGAAAGTTTGGACACACATCCCTCACAAACCGGAGCAACTCAGTAGAAGGTTTGTGGTTCCGAGAGGGAACAATGCATGTTTGCTGACGGACGGGAGATAGCTTCCTCTTACGGCCTTCAAATTTTTTCCTACGTTTAACGTGCACTAATACAACTGTCATGTGAAAATTTGGAAATTTTCATAGGTCATTTGACCTTTTAAAGACATTTAAGTGATTTTCTAACCATTTAGTGACCGTAATTCAAATTTGAACTACATCTACATGCAACGCCTAACCAAAACGGTTTGAAAAATCATATTTTTTATGTACTTGTGTGCGAGTTCAAAAATCATCAAATGATGTAAATATCTGGTGTTAAAAAAAGAAAATGTAAAGATCTGGCAAGACAACCGTCCCCCACACGATTGGCACTCTATCTCGCGGCTTGAGGTTTGGTAGGTGATTGGCGAGGATCATTAATCAGACACGGTTCTGTATTGGAAACCGTCAGCTATTATGTTCACACACGAATTTGCTGCGGGAATCGTGTGTAATTAAAACTACAGTACTCGCAAATTTCGGCGACCGGCGTGTGTACTGTCCCCGTCGATCTACATTCTGGCCGCCAATAAATACTACCTTGCTCACGTCGTCCCGCCTGCATTCTCATCTACATCCTCCCCTCGCTCGCCCTCTCTCTCTCTATCTATCTCTCTCTCTCTCTCAAATCTCTACCATGGCGCCGCTGGTCTGCCCACGCGCCGACGAGGAGTCGCCGCCACCCGAGGACGCTCACTTGATTAGCAGCAACGAGGACCCCTACGCGCCGCCTGACGAGGTTGCGCCGGACCCCCCAACTTTGGATTGGTTTTGGGGCCAGTACAATCTTTGTCTGTGGAAGTCGTTGCCGCCGGCTGAGAAAGCAAGGCAAGTGGCGTTCAAGAATGAGATGGCGGAGGAGGAAGCTAGGTACCAGGCGGCCTGTGAAGCCCGTGATGCCGCCTGGAAAAAGGAGGCGGCGAAGCTTTGGGGGCGGGCGCGTCGTCGTGCCGAGGAGCTGTATGAAGACGGGTACTTCGCGAGGAAGGTCATAGGCACTGGGCGCCTCGTCGCTGCGTGGAGGTGGGCCGATAAGCTCCAGCGTGCCACCGACGAGGAGCTCCGGTGGGCGCCCAACGAAATGGCAAGATCGGTACGCCAGCAAGAGGCAGATTGGTACGTCAAGCGCTGTGAGGTGGAGGAGTCGGAGTACTGCCTCCGCACTGGGAAGACGCCGGGCACCAGGGAGCTGCTGGCGAGGGGGTGCCGGAATACTGGCCCCAGGAGGGATTATTAGTTTTAGTATTGTTTCGTTTTCAATTTTATGCATTGTACCTAGTAGTTAAGTATCATCATGTATATGTGATGATATTATATATATATATATTCTATGATGATCTAATGAACAATTAATATATATATATATTATGAATTCCATTTTGTATCTGTTTTTGTATACTCATTTGAATCTAGCTATTATCATCCACATATACAGAATGGAAAGCGTATATACACACATTGAAATAGAACATATAAGAATGGAAAACAGAGTACACACATTGAAACAGAGCAATAAACAGAGCAATACTATGATTGTTGTGAATACATAGCTATCCACGTCGAAACGACTTTCCAAAATAAAACGCGTCCATGAGACCATGACCAGTAGCCCTTGCCTAGGGTAGCTCTTGGCTCTGCCTGAACTCGTGCAGGCGTTCGTCCAAGCAGTCGACACGCTCGCGGTACATCTGGAGCGCGATCTCGAGCTCCAAGTTGGCTATTTCATCACAGATCACCAGCTCGAGGATGCGACGGCCATGTTCCTCTACTGCGCCCAGGTGGACACCTGGTCCAAGGAGGCGGTCGAGCCTACGAACCAGCGCATTGGCATCCAGCGGGCCGCGGACAAGGCGAACGGCGGCCCCCACGCGAACGGACCGATGGGCGTCCGGTGCAAGTACGGCGCTGAGGGCCTCTGCCCACTCCTGGTGCGGAATGGGGGTACTGACGGGACATGTACCCAGCTGTGACGTCATGTCAACAGCAGGCAAGCGCCGATGGATCCGCGGTTGCTGTGCGGTGCGCCGCGCCTCTCGCTCCACGGCGCTCCAACGGTCTCGCCGTGCGGCGAGCCGCAGCCTATCGGCGCGGACGCGCCTAGCTTGCTCTGCGGCCCGCCATCGATCATGTTGTGCGGCGAGCTGCAGCCTGTCGGCGTTGACATGCCTATCTTGATCCGCGGCGCTCAAGCGCCATGCGCCAAAGGTCTGCTCAACCCTGGTGATGACGCGCATCACGGCGTCGTCCATCGCGTTGTCGGGGAGCGCCTCGGCCTCGACGGGCCGTGGCGCCTGCTTGTTTTCCTCGTCGACGAGGTTGATGGCAGAGGCGGCGCTTTGGTGGGTTGGCATGCTTGGAAAAGGTGGATGTGCTACAGGCTGCGCTTGTCGCCTCCGTGCGGCACGCGCCCCCTATGCGCAATATAGCAGGGTGGCGGGAAACAGGTGAGGAAATGGCGGGAAATGGTGGTGTGTTCATAAAACGCCATCAATTAATGGAAACTTAGCATCGAGCTAGCACAAGTCGTAGATGATGATCAGATGAACACGGACCACACCAGGGAACCCGTCGGTGATGAATTCATCAATCCCAAACGGTTGAATACTAGCAAGCGTTTACCCACAACACACACGGCCTATTCCATCACAAATAGGTAGGATGGATCAACTGTATGCCACATATCGCACATTGTCAAAAAGTAATGCGGTAGACCTTCTTTAACGTGTGTTAAAAAAAAAAAAAAAAAAACAAGGACCTCGAGGTTAAATTAGCTGAGGGAATGGGGCATTTCCGTCATTTGACCAAAATAACCCATCCCATCACCTAATTTAACATCGACACAACTTCCCATCCAGTCACCCATCCGATGGCTGCTCCAGCCTGAGCACACTTAACTTGATAGTTTTCTTACATGAGCTACTGGTGGAACAGCTAGTCCTTGCTGATAGGAATGCCTCTTCACATCCTTATGGCGTATCCGGATGACCGCCCGTCCCACAATGGCCAATAGATGTTGTGTAGACAGAGCATATCACATACGTCTTATTAGAAGCAATCTCTGTGTTATTATCGGTCTTCGCACATATTTCTGATTACATACCTGTTTGCCGTGTATCACACACATCTTGTTATATTGAACCGTTCCTGTTCTCTTGCCTAATCACAAACAGTTCAACCGAGTGAAGCGTATGTTGTATATCGCACACACCTTCATCTGGCTGCCCGTTTCTTTTGTGTTTCCTAATCACAAACAGTTCATATGAGTGAACCATATGTTGTGTATCGCACACGCCTTCATCTGGCTGCCCGTTTCTTTTGTTCCTCCTCATCGCAAACAGTTAATTGAACTGAACCGTATGCCCTTCATCGCACACACAACTAAAACATGAACCGTGTTTGATGCATCCGTCATCGCAAACGTTTTATACATTTCTGACGGTTTTCATACAGCACCATTTGCGATTATGGCATCGCACACAATTTCTCGAAGGGTCTCTGATTGTAGTGTCGCGTTAGCAGCATCCTGCAGTAGTGGGAGCTCTGTAGCATTTCTGATATTATATGTGGATGACATATTGTTGATCGGAAATGATACTGAATTTCTGAATAGCATAAAAGGATACTTGAATAAGAATTTTTCAATGAAAGACCTCGGTGAAGCTGATTATATATTGGGCATCAAGATCTATAGAGATAGATCAAGACGCTTAATTGGACTTTCACAAAGCACATACCTTGATAAAGTTTTGAAGACGTTCAAAATGGATCAAGCAAAGAAAGAGTTCTTGCCTGTGTTACAAGGTGTGAAGTTGAGTCAGACTCAATGCCCGACCACTGCAGAAGATAGAGAGAAAATGAAAGCCATTCCCTATGCTTCAGCCATAGTCTCTATCATGTATGCGATGCTGTGTACCAGACCTGATGTGTGCCTTACCATTAGTTTAGCAGGGAGGTACCAAAGTAATCCAGGAGTGGATCACTGGACAACGGTCAAGAACATCCTGAAATACCTTAAAAGGACTAAGGATATGTTCATCGTTTATGGAGGTGACAAAGAGCTCGTTGTAAATGGTTACGTCGATGCAAGCTTTGACACTGATCCGGATGACTCTAAGTCACAAACCGGATACGTATTTATATTGAATGGTGGAGCTATTAGTTGGTGCAGTTCCAAGCAGAGCGTCGTGGCAGGATTTACGTGTGAAGCGGAATACATAGCTGCTTCGGAAGCAGCAACTGAAGGAGTCTGGATGAAGGAGTTCATATCCGATCTAGGTGTCATACCTAGTGCATGGGGTCCAATGAAAATCTTTTGTGACAATACTGGTGCAATTGTCTTGGCAAAGGAATCCAGATTTCACAAGAGAACCAAGCACATCAAGAGACGCTTCAATTCCATCCGTGATAAAGTCAAGGAGGGAGACATAGAGAACTGCAAGATACATACGGATCTGAATGTTGCAGACCCGTTGACTAAGCCTCTCTCACAAGCAAAACATGATTACACCTGATACGTCTCCAACGTATCTACTTTTCCAAACACTTTTGCCATTGTTTTGGACTCCAACTTGCATGATTTGAATGGAACTAACCCGGACTGACGCTGTTTTCAGCAGAATTGTCATGGTGTTATTTTTGTGTAGAAATAAAAGTTCTCGGAATGACCTGAAACTTCACGGAGAATATTTTTGGAATTAATAAAAAATATTGGCGAAAGAATCAACACTAGGGGGGCCACACCCTGTCCACGAGGGTGGAGGGCGCGCCCCCCTGCCTCGTGGGCCCCCTAAGGCTCCACAGACCTCAACTCCAACTCTATATATTCACGTTCGGGGAGAAAAATATCAGAGAGAAGGATTCATCGCGTTTTACGATACGAAGCCACCGCCAAGCCCTAATCTCTCTCGGGAGGGCTGATCTGGAGTCCGTTTGGGGCTCCGGAGAGGGGAATCCGTCGCCATCGTCATCATCAACCTTCCTCCATCACCAATTTCATGATGCTCACCGCCGTGCGTGAGTAATTCCATCGTAGGCTTGCTGGACGGTGATGGGTTGGATGAAATTTACCATGTAATCGAGTTAGTTTTGTTAGGGTTTGATCCCTAGTATCCATTATGTTCTAAGATTGATGTTGCTATGACTTTGCTATGCTTAATGCTTGTCACTAGGGCCCGAGTGCCATGATTTTAGATCTGAACCTATTATGTTTTCATGAATATATGTGAGTTCTTGATCCTATCTTGCAAGTCAATAGTCACCTACTATGTGTTATGATCCGGCAACCCCGAAGTGACAATAATCAGGACCACTCCTGGTGATGACCATAGTTTGAGGAGTTCGTGTATTCACTAAGTGTTAATGCTTTTCTCCGGTCCTCTATTAAAGGAGGCCTTAATATCCCTTAGTTTCCAATAGGACCCCGCTGCCACGGGAGGGTAGGACAAAAGATGTCATGCAAGTTCTTGTCCATAAGCACGTATGACAATATTCGGAATACATGCCTACATTACATTGGTGAACTGGAGCTAGTTCTGTGTCACCCTATGTTATAACTGTTGCATGAGGAATCGGATCCGACATAATTCTCCATCACTGATCCATTGCCTATGAGCTTTTCACATATTGATCTTTGCTTAGTTACTTTTCCGTTGCCACTGTTACAATTACTACAAAACTGCTACTGTTACTTTTGCCACTGTTACCATTACTTCCATACTACTTTGCTACTAAATATTTTGCTGCAGATATTAAGTCTTATAGGTGTGGTTGAATTGACAACTCAACTGCTAATACTTGAGAATATTCTTTGGCTCCCCTTGTGTCGAATCAATAAATTTGGGTTGAATACTCTACCCTCGAAAACGTTTGCGATCCCCTATACTTGTGGGTTATCAAGACTATTTTCTAGCGCCGTTGTCGGGGAAGCATAGCTCTATTATTTGAGTCACTTGGGATTAATATCTGTTGATCACTATGAGGAACTTGAGAGACGAAAAACCCAAGATTTATCCCTCAACTACGAGGGGAGGTAAGGAACTTCCATCTAGCTCTGCACTTGATTCACCTTCTGTTATGAGTAAATTTGTGACACCTACACCTGCTATTGATTCTGATATGTCGCATGTTATTGATGATGCCACTTCTGCTATGCATGATGCTTATGATGAAACTACTTCTGTGCTTGATAATACTGTGCCACTAGGTGAATTTCTTGATGAACAACTTGCTAGGGTTAGAGAGAATGAAATTACTGAAACTGATAATATTGATGAAAGTGATGATGAAGATTCTCCCCCTAGATATGAATTGCCTGATGTGCCTAAGGGTTATGTTATGGATGAAGAAACTGCTAGAGACTTTTTTGCCTGCAAAGATAGATATGATCTTAAGAAACTGTTAGTTAAGCTGAAAGGAAAGTCTTTGAATGCTAGAATGAAATATGACCCTGCTTTTGCTACTTCACCTATGTGTATTTCTGATAAGGATTATGATTTCTCTGTCGATCCTGAGTTAATTACTTTGGTTGAATCTGATCCTTTTTATGGCTATGAATCTGAAACTGTTGTGGCGCATCTTACTAAATTAAATGATATAGCCACCCTATTCACCAATGAGGAAAAAATTCGTTACTACTATATCCTTAAGTTATTTCCGTTCTCATTAAAGGGTGACGCTAAAATATGGTTTAATTCTCTTGCTCCTGGTTGTGGGCGTAGTCCCCAGGATATGATTTATTACTTCTCTGCTACCTAATGATGAGAAAACACGCTACTATTATATCCTTAAATTATTTCCATTCTCATTAAAGGGTGATGCTAAAACATGGTTTAATTCTCTTGATCCTGGTTGTGTGCGTAGTCCCGGGGATATGATTTATTACTTCTCTGCTAAATATTTCCCTGCTCATAAGAAACAAGCTGCTTTAAGGGAAATATATAATTTTGTGCAAATTGAAGAAGAGAGTCTCCCACAAGCTTGGGGGAGGCTTCTCCGATTACTTAATGCTTTGCCTGATCATCCTCCCAAGAAAAATGAAATACTTGATATCTTTTGTAATGGACTAACCGATGCTTCCTGAGACCACCTGGATAGTTGTGCTGGCTGTGTTTTCAGGGAAAGAACTGTTGATCAAGATGAATTGCTATTGAATAATATGTTGAGTAATGATAATAATTGGACACTTCCTGAACCAACTCCTAATCCTACTCCGAAGAAAAGGGGTATTCTATTTCTCAGTCCTAAAGATATGCAAGAGGCAAAGAAATCTATGAAAGAAAAGGGTACTAAAGCTGAAGATGTTAAGTATTTACCACCTATTGAAGAAATACATGGTCTTGATAACCCGACATAGGTAGTAAAGGTAAATTCTCTCTATAGATTTGATGAAGGTGATATTCCTCGTTATAAGTCTGCTAGTCAATGCTTAGATGAGTTTGATAATTTTATTGTTAAACAAGAAAACTTCAATGCTTATGTTGGTAGACATTTGAAACGTAATGCTTATATGATTGGACACTTGAGTGATTATATGTCTAGAGTTAAAAATGAACTTAAACTCATTAGTAAACATGCTTCTATGGTTACCACTCAAGTAAACAAGTGCTTAAAGCACAAGATGATTTTCTCAATGAATTAAATAATAAGAAAAACGATAATGCCGTTAGAGTTATGACTAGAGGGGGTAAAATGACTCAGGAACCTTTGTATCCCGAGGGCCACCCCAAGAGAATTGAGCAAGATTCTCAGAGAACTAATGTTGATGCACCTAGTCCTTCTAAGAAGAAGAAAAAGAAAAATGGTAGGACTTTGCATGCTCCTAGTGAACCTGTTGTTGACACACCTGAGAATCCCAATGATATTTCTATTTCTGATGCTAAAACACAATCTGGTAATGAACATGAACCTAGTGATAATGCTAATGATGATGTTCATGTTGATGCTCAACCTAGCAATAACAATGATGTAGAGATTGAACCTGCTGTTGATCTTGATAACCCACAATAAAAGAATCAACGTTATGATAAGAGAGACTTCGTTGCTAGGAAGCACGGTAAATAAACAGAGCCATGGGTTCAGAAACCCATGCCTTTTCCTCTGAAACCATCCAAGAAAAAGGATAATGAGGATATTGAGCGCTTTGCTGAAATGATTAGACCTATCTTTTTGCGTATGCGTTTGACTGATATGCTTAAAATGAATACTTATGCTAAGTATATGAAAGATATTGTTACAAATAAAAGAAAGATACCGGAAGCTGAAATTTTCACCATGCTTGCTAATTATACTTTTAAAGGTGGAATATCAAAGAAACTAGGAGATCCCGTAGTACCAACTATACCATGCTCCATTAAAACAAACTATGTTAAAATTGCTTTATGTGATCTTGGAGCCGGTGTTAGTGTTATGCCTCTCTCTTTATATGGTAGACTTGATTTGAATAAGTTGACACCTAGTGAAATATCTTTGCAAATGGCCGATAAATCAACTGCTATACCAGTCGGTATTTGTGAGGATGTGCCTGTTGTGGTTGCAAACGTTACTATTTTAACGGACTTTGTTATTCTTGATATTCCCAAGGACGATAGTATGTCGATTATCCTTGGTAGACCCTTTTTGAATACTGTAGGGGCTGTTATTGATTGCAACAAAGGCAATGTCACTTTTCATGTTAATGGTAATGAGCATAAGGTACACTTTCCGAGGAAACAACCTCAAGTCCATAGTATCAATTATATTGGAAAATTTTCTACTATTACTATTGGAGGTTTTGAATTTCCTCTTCCTACTGTCAAGAAGAAATATGATATTCTTATTATTGGGGATGTGCATATCCCCGTTGAGGTTACTTAGTGTTATTCGAAATTTCTCCGGTTCCATGTTATTCGAAAAGAGTTTGTTAACAAGACTTGATCAACCTTGTTAATGGATTCCTTTTGATGAGCATGAGATGGATGAAGTTAGAAAGCACAACTCTCTGTACCCTCCTTTTACTTTCTGTTATTTAGATTAAATAAAGCAAAAATAGTATTTTCTGTCTGTTTTCTGAATTATCCTTGCAATAAAAATATACCCCGAAAATAAAAGTTCTCCAAATGTCCTAAAAATGAAATATGATTTTTTGTAGAATATTTAAGAATATCTGGCACTGAGAACACACCAGGGGGACCCTCCATTTGGCCACGAGGGTGCAGAGCGCGCCCCCCTGCCTCGTGGGCTCCACGTGGCCCCCTCCACTTATTCCAGCACCCACTCACCCCTTCTTCCTCCAGAAAAAATCCTCCCATAGCTCAAACCCGTGTTCTAGCTCACCTTGCTGCCATTTTCGATCTCCTTGCTCAAAGCTCCATTCACAAAACTGTTTGGGGAGATTGTTCTTCGGTATGTGACTCCCCAAATGGTCCAATTAGTTTTTGTTCTAGTGCTTTATTTATTGCAAATTTTTGCTGCTTAGGTGACCCTGTTCTTCAGCTTGCATGTCAAATTTTTATGGTCAAAAGTAGTTTTAATGCATGATATAGCCTCTAGGCACTTGTGGGAGAGGTTGTTATTAATCTTGTTGAGTTTGGTTCACTTTTATTTTGAGTCACTAAAAAATTCAGAAATTTTTCAAAGGGAGAAAATGTTGAAGAGATTGTTGAGAGGCTCTGCGAGCCGAAGCTCGAAGGATAACCAAAGTGAAGAGAATAGGAAGCCCAAGTATAATCTTCCCCGCACCGTGGAGGTTCGGCTGTGTGAATGGCCTTGTGATGAGTTCTTGAGATCCGCCGGAATTTATGATGATTTTTATTACTTGGCTGAGAATGCAGGCCTCACCGACTTCCTCCATGACCAGCTCGAATAGTATCTCCTACTCACTAATATTTTTGTGCAAAATTTTCATTTCCATGCCAGGAGATCACCACCTTCGGTAGATTTTTATTTATATGATGAGTTTAAGGAGATGTCACTCTATGATTTTTGTGCGGTTTGCAAGTTGCCTTTTGAGGGCAGCGTCGAGGAACCACATCCTAGGGATGTGGCAGAATTTATTGATGAAATTGTTGTAGGGGAAAAGAGAAAAGTGTCAGATGCAAGAACTACCAGTATACATTTTCCTGTTCTACGTTACTATGCAATATTTGCTAGTAGATGTTTAATTGGTCGCGGGAACAGTGGGGGCCTCAGTGCTCCTGACCTCACCATTTTGCGCCATGCTTTACTCCATGACAGAACTTTCAGTTTAGGCACTATGGTTGCTAAATAGTCGAGTCTAAACCGTACAAAGGGCCCCATTTTTGGAGGTATCTTTGCTTCGCGTCTTGCTAAATATTTCGAGATACCTATTAAACACTATGAGAAAGAAGAAAAGGTGCTGCCCCCTATTTTCTTAGACTATAAAAGTATGGTGGCACATGATTTTATTTGCGATGATAAGGAGAAGAGACTCATTTATAACCTGGTATTCAGTGAAACTACTTGTCAGATTATTACCCTGCCTGCACCTTCTTTGTTTAACATTCATTCAGGCACATACATCATCCTGCTCGATGACACTTATGCATATTGGGAGCGAACACGATCCCCAGAGCCTGAGCCTGAACCATCTCCTGACCCTTATCGGCAGTCTGTTTATCAGTGGGATCCGGAGGAGATCGCCAACTAGTGGCACCCAGAGGACACTCCTCCGTACACCGGAGAGAGTAGCTTTGATCCATGGGCATAGACCAACTTAGGCCAAAAGCCTAAGCTTGGGGGAGTACGTATTTCTCACCGACCGACATTACATTCATGTTCACACACTCATTCTAGTTGTCGGTGCTCATACTTTTTCATTGTACTATCCATGCTAGTTTATTTTCTGTTTTAAGCCTTCTTCTTGTGTGTTTGAAAAACCTTAAGGAAAAATCAAAAAAATTAGTTATAGCTTTTAGCTAGTTTACTTTCTATGCCTGTAGTAGTACTAATTAAAAGAAAACTCGAAAAGATTTCTCGTTCTTCTTTTGCTTGTTGGGAGCTTTCCCGTGTAAATAAATTATTTTATTTCTTTTCTTTGGGGTCGAGAGGAGAAGACCATGATGAAAATGTTGAAGTGGCTCTTATATGCATTATTGTTGATTTAACCAAGAGCCCATATTACCTTGTCTTCTCCCTTGTATTAAATGCTTGCAGATTCCAGCTTAGTCCAATGCACGTGCACTATTATTATTATCCACACCGTTCGGTCGTGCGAGTGAAAGGCAATAATGACAATATATGATGGACTGATTGAGATGAGAGAGGCTGGTATGAACTCGACCTATCTTGTTTTTGTAAATATGATTAGTTCATCGTTCCTGATTCGGCCTATTATGAATGAAACATGTTTGCAATGACAATTAGAGATTATAGTTGCTCATGCCATGCTTAATTAGCTAGGAGTTTATAATGGTTTACCTTGCGTGCCAACATGCTATTAAATGGTTGTGACGTGGTATGATAGGGTGGTATCCTCCTTTGAACGATTCGAGTGGCTTGACTTGGCACATGTTCACGCATGTAGTTGAAACAAAATCAACATAGCCTCCACGATATTTATGTTCATGGTGAATTATATCCTACTCATGTTTGCACTCAGTGTTGATTAATTTTAATGCATGTTCATGACTGTTGTCGCTCTCTTGTTGGTCGCTTCCCAGTCTGTTTCTAGCCTTCACTTGTACTAAGCGGGAATACTGCTTGTGCATCCACTTCCATAAACCCCAAAGTTATTCCATATGAGTCCACCATACCTTCCTATAAGCGGTATCTACCTGCCGTTCCAAGTAAATTTGTATGTGCCAAACTCTAAACCTTCAAATGAAATTCTGTTTTGTTTGCTTGAATAGCTCATGTATCAACTAGGGCTGTCTGTATCTTCCATGCTAGGTGGGTTATTCTCACGAGGAGTGGACTCCGCTCCTCACTCACGAGAAAATGGCCGGTCACCGGGATGCCCAGTCCCATGCTCAAATCAAAATAATTGCAAACAAAACTCCCCCAGGACTGTTGTTAGTTGGAGGCACCCATTGTTTCGGGCAAGCCATGGATTGATGCTTGTTGGTGGTGGGGGAGTATAAAGTTTACCATTCTGCTTGGGAACCGCCCATAATGTGTGTAGCAAGGAAGATATCGAGATCTCTTGGTTGTTATGTTGACAATGAAAGTATACCACTCAAAATATTATTTATCTCTGTTTCAAAACGTGAGCTCTGGCACCTCTACAAATCCCTGCTTCCCTCTTCGAAGGGCCTATCTATTTACTTATTTATGTTGAGTCATCACCCTCTTATTAAAAAAGCACCAGCTGGAGAGCACCGCTATCATTTGCATGCATTACTATTAGTTTACATTGAGTATGACTGTGACTGGATCTCTTTTACCATGAACTACAATGTTTAGTCAGTCCTTGATCTTCAGGGGTGCTCTGCATTTATGTTTTGCGGTCTCAGAAAGGGCTAGCGAGATACCATCTTGTTATATCATATCATGATTGTTTTGAGAAAGTGTTGTCATCTGAGATTTACTATTATTGCTCGCTAGTTGATTATGCCATTGATATGAGTAAACATGAGACCTCAGTGTTATTGTGAATATGGTTAGTTCATAATCTTTGCTGAAAACCTGAATGCTCGCTTTACATATTTACAACAACAAGAGCAAACAGTGTTTGTAAAAGTTTTTCTTTATCACTTTCAGTTTGTCAATTAAATAGCTTGAGGACAAGCAAAGGTTTAAGCTTGGGGGAGTTGATGCGTCTCCAACGTATCTACTTTTCCAAACACTTCTGCCCTTGTTTTGGACTCTAACTTGCATGATTTGAATGGAACTAACCCGGACTGACGCTGTTTTCAGCAGAATTGCCATGGTGTTATTTTTGTGCAGAAATAAAAGTTCTCGGAATGACCTGAAACTTCACGGGGAATATTTTTGGAATTAATAAAAAATACTGGCGAAAGAATCAACACCAGGGGGCCCACACCCTGTCCACGAGGGTGGAGGGCGCGCCCCTGCCTTGTGGGCCCCCTAAGGCTCCACCGACCTCAACTCCAACTCTATATATTCACGTTCGGGGAGAAAAAATCAGAGAGAAAGATTCATCGCGTTTTACGACACAGAGCCGCCGCCAAGCCCTAATCTCTCTTGGGAGGGCTGATCTGGAGTCCGTTCGGGGCTCCGGAGAGGGGAATCCGTCGCCATCATCATCATCAACCATCCTCCATCACCAATTTCATGATGCTCACCGCCGTGCGTGAGTAATTCCATCGTGGGCTTGCTGGACGGCGATGGGTTGGATGAGTTAGTTTTGTTACGGTTTGATCCCTAGTATCCATTATGTTCTAAGATTGATGTTGCTATGACTTTGCTATGCTTAATGCTTGTCACTAGGGCCCGAGTGCCATGATTTCAGATCTGAACCTATTATGTTTTCATGAATATATGTGAGTTCTTGATCCTATCTTGCAAGTCAATAGTCACCTACTATGTGTTATGATACGGCAACCCTGAAGTGACAATAATTGGGACCACTCCCGGTGATGACCATAGTCTGAGGAGTTCATGTATTCACTAAGTGTTAATGCTTTGGTCCGGTACTCTATTAAAAGGAGGCCTTAATATCCCTTAGTTTCCAATAGGACCCTGCTGCCACGGGAGGGTAGGACAAAAGATGTCATGCAAGTTCTTTTCCATAAGCACGTATGACTATATTCAGAATACATGCCTACATTACATTGATGAACTGGAGCTAGTTCTGTGTCACCCTATGTTATAACTTTTGCATGAGGAATCGCATCCGACATAATTCTCCATCACTGATCCATTGCCTACGAGCTTTTCACATATTGATCTTTGCTTAGTTACTTTTCCATTAGGAAAAGGCCTGCTAGTGGCGCAGCTGTTTTGGCTACTAATGGCGCACTACAGGTGTGCCACTAGCATCACGCCATTAGTAATTAATACTAATGGCGCACCCCTGGTGCGCCATTAGTATACCAGATACTAATGGCGCACCAGGGAGTGCGCCATTAGTATATCATACGGTGCGCCATTAGTATGCCTCCCGGGGGCCATATTTAACCATTTGCTCTGGCTTACTAATGGCGCACTTGTTGATGATGCGCCACTAGTGTGCATTTTGCAGTGCGCCACTAAAGTGCTGGGTGGTGCGCCACTAGTATGAATATTAGGGATTATTTTTTTTCTTTTCTGATATTTGCACAGGTTACAAAACATATTACTGCACAGAATATAGATAGCACAACATATAAACAGCAGATTTATCGAATACAATAGAAGATTAGTCTCCGAATACAATTCATCATATTAGTCTCCGAATTCAAAAGACCGAACAAAGTTAGAACATTACAAGTCTCGAGACCGCGAGTAGCGAGTTTGTCTTCACATTACAAGTCGATATCGATCATCTAAACTACCATCACATAGAAGAGAGCTGCGGTCATCACGATTAGCATCATCGTGATGAAACTGTTCTTCATCCGGTTCCTCCTCCGCTCCCTCCTCTCTCCCGCTAGATAGCGCGCGTATCTAGCTTCCGCCTCCGCCCTAGTGGTGTACCCTTTTTAACTATTACCGCTGAAACGGTGAACCTGTCTCCGACACTCCTCCCAGTCGTCGTAGACTCCGGGAACCTTACCCTTGTACACGACATACGATGGCATCTCTGTGCACTAGCCAAACAAAACGTTAGTAGCAATTCACAGACAATACATAAGCAATATATAAGTATGCAACAAAAGGATCGCAAGAGAAAAGCAACACATTAATAGCACGATTCATGGTCCTACTAATAAATAGCATCGATTACATATAAGTTGAAGACTGTCCAAACAAAAGAGACATACAAGTTCATTAAAGTTTAATATTACAACATGAGCCAATCGACATTTCAGAACTACATAGCATCACTACTTTCGACTCGACTCAGGGACCGGAGCGTGGATGAAGCCGCCGGTTTTCGTGATGGTCATGAAATCGTGGGCGTTGTCAGCCTGCATTTGTAGCATTGTTTCTATCTCACTATTGGACGGTTGATATCTGAGATAGAACTGCCCCGAGGTACGAAGGACATCTTGATGGATGATTTCCGCAAACTCTGACTGGATGCGAAAGAATTCTTGTCTGATGTCCGCGTCCTGGATTGCCGACAAGCGTGCGGCCCAATCTTTGAGATTATTTGGTAGCAGAAGGTGATTATGGTCCCGTACGATCGCCCGCATGTGATGGAGGGCGTAGTAGGCATCCTTCTGACCGCCAGGCGGTTGCTTGACGCAGGGGAACGTCGTATTGTGGGTGAACACGTGCTTGTCGTACCTACGAACTGGCCTGCTGAAGGTGCCTCCAGATCTGGCGTAGCCGGGGAGAACATCATCAAGAACTTTCTTGATATTTGTGTAGTCTTTCTTCGACTGACGGTCCGGGTCGAAATACGTGGCCATGGAATATTTCGGGCTTAAGAGGATGAGTGTGCAATGTGTGTCACTGCACAAAACACGGAATGTTAGAAAAAAAAGAACGATCAAAATCTAAGAAATCATATGTTACGGGGCGGTGAGGGGATGACTTACTCGGGAAAGTAAGGCACGAGGAAGTTATCCTTATCTGGGTTTGCCAGAATGATGCCTTCGAGGTATGAACTCGCGACTTGCCAGTCCCCAGCGCTGCCCAAGATCTTGGCACGCATGTAGAAGGGGTCGACTATCACGATGTCCGGGGTCTTGTCTCTAATGATCCGCATCTCCATACTCAGTTTAAATAGCCGAACGAAGGTGTAGTGCAGCGGATGAAGGTTAAACATCGCAAAGATGTCATCAAACCGCAGGACGATCATACTCCCAATGGAGCTATCCACAAAGCCCTTGCCCTCTGGCACCTTGGCCACGAAAACCGGGTATGCCACATCATTCTCGGAGAGACGCCGCTTCTCCAAAGAAAGAACACTGTCATGCAGACTCCGCTTAGCACCGGTTGCAGCATTGAGCAGATTAGTCGGTAGCATCGCCCTACCCGCCACATGCACCCTCCTCGAGATATCCTTAGGTGAAGGTGGCCCGTCCTGAGCACGGATCGTACTCGGTGCCGGCTGGCTCGCACCGCCCTTGTTATTCTTTCGTTTCCGTCCCTTCTTCCTCATCTGCTGTAATGGGATCGAGTTCTGCTTAGAGACCGCCTTCTTGAGTGTGTTGGGGATGATAATATTCCGCACCTCGGCTATCTGAGGCTCGGTGAAGGCGGAAGCTGGAGGCGTCTCCTGAGAACTGAACGCCAGACGACGCCTGTTGCAATTGGGTTTCTCCGCGGTACCAGCTAGATCGCGGTCGTCTTTTTCAGGGTTGGGTTCTTGAGAAGGAGGCCCGAAGAATTCGTCACCGTACCCATGTTCGGCAAAGTACTTATCGACGTTGGTAAATGTACCATCGTCGTTGTCGTCATCGTCCGGATCCTGTGCCATATGCATGTCCGGATCCTGTGCCATAGGGATGTCCGGTAGCGTTGCGGCGGTCTTGCCATGGCTTGGCACCGGCACGACTGGCGGTGTTGTTTGTGGGGTGGTGTCCCCCGCCCCCAAACGAATCTGGCTCTTCGGCCAAAGCAGGGGCCAGCTTACGCAGGCGCTGAGGGTCATCACATCATCTTCGTCGGCCCCAGCGGGTCGAATCGGAGGTAACAACTCGTCGCAGCCTGGCAGCACCCGAACCAGTTCAACCCTATACACGATGGGTGGCATCGGATTACCGTGGAACACGGGGTTGCCCGGTTGAACGATTCTGCCCTTGGCGACATCGATCAACTCGCCTCCCACGAAGTGCAGGAGAGTGCATGGAACGTCGGCGGCGCCCTGCGAAAACATGTAGGGTGTCAGGGATGCCCAGTCAAAGGCAAGGAGATGAAGTCATCGGCCGAGAGGCTTAGTTACCGTGATGGCGTCGAGCTCGGCTAATGTCGAGGCACCGCCAACGGCGGGCGTGCAACTGACGGAGGGGCCGCTTGCTGCCGAGGTGCCGGCCGGCGTACACCCAGGTGCATTAAGCTCCAATGCCCGTGCCGGCGCCGGAGACACCAATACCGCCTCCGCCGGAGACACCAATGGCGCCGCCTGCGCGTTGTGCGAGTTGCTGGCCGTGAAGCTGGGAACCGGGGGCGGCCCCTGTTGGCCACCTGCAATCCACGTCTGCAGCCCCTGAATCAAGGTAGGCACAATGGCGGTGAGCGTCGTTCCCAGTTGTTGTTGCACTTGCTCTTGGACAATCTCCGGAATCTGCGCCACTTGTGCCTTGAGTTCTTGAACCTCGCGCGACTGGCTTTCCGAGCTGGTCTTTTTCTCCTTTCGCCCACCAGCGTTATAGTATGACGACCATTTTGTGGACAAGCCTTTGCCGGCCACACGACCAGCTGACGACGGCTTACTGAGCTTATCCTTGTTTTTCATTACGTTCAACGCCCTATTTAGAGTGATGTCCCAAGGGGAGCTCTGAGACGACCCCGCGCTACTGCTTTCAGTCTCCTGCGGAAGGAATGTGAACCATTTAGAAATTTGGCTTCATTAATTAGAATGCAACCATATGGAGCTAATTACGCGGGGTGTATTCCTTACCAGAACACGCTCAAGCGCCTTGGTCTTCGGATCCGTGGTAAGCTCCTTTGTTACCGGGTCCTCCTTGTACTGGGCCCTGACATAGTTCCTGGTCTGCTTGTCACGGTATTTCTCGAAGCGGGGCGGTAGGCCTTGCTCGGCACGCTCCGCGTCCTCCTTGTCCCATATAGGTTCCGCCACTCTGTAACCGCCGGGACCGAGTTTGTGGACTCCTAAGTTCAAGTCCCGCATCTCTCTCCCCCACTGACTTGATTCCTCGGATGCGCCGCTCTCGCACTTGATCTTGAACTCCTTGTAGTCATCTTCGCTGATCGAAGGATTTTTCGCCTTGATCTTCTCATAACTATCACCTTTGTTAATCATTCTCTTCACCATGCTTCTCCAAGTAGACAGGGCCGTGCTCATCTTCGTGAGGGCGGCACTGTTCACTTTATTCCCTGAGAGGCGTGTGTTTGCAAAGTCAGCGGGGAACTTGTATCGTTCGTGCAGCTTCGTGGTCCTTATGTCTTAGGTTCTCGGTGTTGATCGAGACGGTGCTCCGGAGAATGCACCCGAGCTGAACTGAGTACCCCTTGACTAATTCTTTGGGCGCCGTTGGATCCCCGTTGGAGTTCACTTCAGTAAATTCCTCCTTGACGGTGCCGAGCACGTTCGGGCGCCGGTCCTTCCGTTGCCTCTTCGGTTGGCTGCCATCTGTGCGTGCGCTGCCATCATCAGTGGTGGCATCCTCGGTGGCACCATCAGTGGTGTCATCCCCACGCCACTAGGGGTTGTGTAGTCAGGATCGGTGTCTTCCGCGGCGTCCTCATAGCGGTGAGGTTCTTCCTCCATCTCCTGGGACAGCTCCCAGAATGCCTTGCCGCCCGAACCGCCGGCCTCATCGTTGTGGGCCATGTTTCGCTCTAAATAGGAAAAAAGTTTGGTTAAAAAGTTGGTTATTGTCAAGGAACAAGATCATGGTCTCATCATTTAGGGTTTGTCGACACCGAGGCATCCTAAAAGCTAAGCTTTTATCATGTAGGGTTTGTCGACGCCGAGGCACCCTAAAAGCCTAAGTTTCATCATTTAGGTTTTTATCGACACCGAGGCACCCTAAAAGCCAAGGTTTCATCATTTAAGGTTTATCGATGCCGAGGCACCCTAGGTTGACTGATATATATGGGTATCTTCTAATAATATACCCTATCAAGAAAAGGGAAGGAGAATTCTAAGTTGGGCCTAATCACTTGGCTCTATTGCCACCTATGGTTTAATGCAGCAAGAATAAAGGGGCAGTTCATCCTACTTAATTAAGTACTAAGATACCCCGGCCCATGCATTAGTCGCAAGTACCCCATATGTCCTATTTTTAGCAAAGTCATGCTAAAATTCACGGAAAATTTCAGCATGACCTTTGCTGAAATAGGACATATGGAGTACCCGAATTTGCCGGAACGGAAGTTAATCGACATTCCGGCAAACTCAAGGGCCTCTCGGGGTACCTGCAAAATCATTATCCAATGAAGGAATTGCACCGCACACTGCTGCCAAAATCATTATCGACATGCTGGTACTGTGTTTCTCAAAAAACATCTTGCCAGCTAGTAGACCATCATTTGCCAGGCCAAATTGAGGCCAAACAGAAAACCAATGTGGCCATGGCACAAAGTCCATGACCCAGAACAGGAGACATCTGAAACTATACAAGTATACAAGCCTACACTAGATGCATACTGCTCCCTTATGAGGTACAGAGAGGAACTTTGCTATGCTCACTAGATACACATAATGAACAAGATCACTATTCATTAGCAAGTAAACTCCTTCCATTTCACTGTATAGCTTATATAGTTTGTCAGTCGAGGTTACATACATACAAACAATGCATACTGAAAATCTGAGGGTGTGCAAGCAGGAAAGCAGGCAACAACTAGGTGCCACAAGCAGGAAAGCAAAATCTGTATAATTGAATACTTCTCTAGTATAATCAGCTTCCAGCAGAATAAGTACAGATTGTACAACTTAACAGTCAAGCAGAAGTTTTGCTTGCATAAAAACAAGTGAAACAAGTTATCTAGCAGACCAACACAAACACAGGTGGTACAAGAGGGAGTATATATGTAAGTTCTATGGCACAAGCTAACAAATCAAGTATGAAGGGCACATAAAGAAACCATTCTTTAGTTATAAGTAAGTGGATGATGAACCCCACCTGTTCTGGTCTCTATCACTGAATCACTCTGTAACAGCTGGTGATGAACCCCACAGGATTGTACTCAAGTTCTGCAAGAATCCCCTACAGACGAATTACACAAAGTAAGTAACAGCAAACAAATTTTCAACCAAATTACACGGCAATTACCTGGAGAAATATTCTACTGGTCGCTGCCTCGTGTCGTAAATCAGAAAAAGGTGAAGGTAATATTGGGCTAGGTGTTGGATGATTTCCCCGTTTCAACTTAAACACATACTGTCATTTGCTGTCAACTGAATCTACTATTTTCATCAGGCCTGAGATTGGTTTCAGGAAGTAGCAGGCTACTACACCAACCCGAGTTAACAACAGCAGCTACTACATTTTTCTCCAAGACAGCATAGCAACAAGGTTTAATTAGCTCCATACATTTGAGATTGACATTGATGTCTTATGACCATAGCATAGAAGGAGATAATCTGAAGATTAAACATATCACCAAACTAGGCTATCAGTAATTAGGCTATCATCTTGTCGACCCTGCCGCCGGGGACGAGGGAGGGGACGAGCGCCTTGGCCTCGTCGGCGGTGTCGGGGCAGAGGTTGCCGAGGGTGCAGAGCACGGGAGCGTGGGTGCGCGCGAGCACGCGGGAACGGCGGCCGCACGAAGCAGCAGTAGCGACACGACGGGGCGGCGGCGGCGAGCTCCTACACCTAACCCTAGATCGCCTCCCCGTGGAGGCATGGGGATGAGCAGGGGAGAGAGGGAGGGAGGGGGAGAGACTAACCAGAGGCCGCACGGGGAGGCTCACGCCGCTGTCGAGGAGCGCGTCCGATGAGGCTAGCCGCCGTCGAGGGGCAACTCCGACGAGGCAGCCGCCGCCAGGAGCGAGAGAGAGATTTGGGGGCGGCGGCGGTCTGGTGCGGGTCGGGGGCGTCGGTGGCGGTGGGGGTCGGCGTCGGGGGCGGTGGGGCGACGGGCAGCGAGGCGGTGGGGCGGTGGTGGTCGGGTGCGGCGGGGGCAGCGAGCACGGCCAGGGACGGCGAGCACGGGGCGGCGCGCGTGAGGTGAGGCAGTGGGGGCTGAGAGAGAAATGTGAGATTGGGGATTTTAGTGGGGGAGGGTTAGCAATGGCGCACCCCCTAGCGGTGCGCCATTAGTATTTTTTTATAGCAATGGCGCACCTCCTGGCGGTGCGCCATTAGTAACCTTTTTTTTTGGATAGCAATGGCGCACCCCCTAGCGGTGCGCCATTAGTATTTGGTTCAATTTGCGAATTAATATTAACTAAATAAATTATTAGCCTTCATTTTTGAATTAATATTAACTAAATAAATTATTACATTTAAGTACTTATCATTTAAGTAAACTTCCGGGATATAATTTTTATTTTTTCATATGTATCATTCATTTAATAGTTCACATACAAAAAATTTATATGCAGTGGCGATCCCGGCCGACCCGTTGGCGTACCCGATGCAGACGGAGGAGGCACGGCTCCTGGAGTGGACGGAGGGGGCCGCAATCGAGATGGGGAGGGTGCGGGGGGTCGGCGGCGGTGGTGGAGCGGGGAGGGTGCGGGGGGTCGGCGGCGGCGGTGGAGCGGGGGAGGGTGCAGGGGTCGTCGGCGGCGAGGGGGCTCTGGCGAGGGGGATAGCGCGCGATCGAGATAGAGGGGGATCTGGCGCGGGGGGCGAGGGGGAAAGGGATAGAGGGGGGAAGGTTAGCAATGGCGCACCTTCCACGGGTGCGCCATAAGTATATTGATAGCAATGGCGCACCTTCTCCTGGTGCGCCATTAGTAATTTTTCTTGGACTACTATTTTTAGTTGCATCTAATAATTTTTTAGAAAATGACAATCAAATTTGAAAACATTTATGAATGTGAAATTTTTTATCAAATTTGTTATTTCAAAATATTTATGAATATGAAAAAATATCATCAAATTTGTTATTTAAAAATATCATCAATATTTTTTTTGGATTTTTAGTTGCATTCATTTGTGAATTGGTTTAGTTGCATTCATTTGTGAATTGGTAAAACATTTATGAATATGAAAACATTTGTCGAAATACAATCAAGAAATGAAGGCTACAGTTTAAATACAATCGATCTTAGCTAGCTATCTGTTCACAATCTTCTTGCCCTTATTTTTCGTAAATGGAGTTCTTCTCTTGAACGGACGTCCTTTAGGTAGGGTGGTCCTGCTTCTTCTTGTGGTGTATGCTGGTACTTCATCGTCGTCGTCATGTTCCATCTTCGGGTCGCCGTACTTGTCGAAGTCTTGCTCATTGGCGACTCCATCCATTCCGATGATCTTCCTTTTGCCTCTCCTCGAGACAACACGACTGGGCTTTGACGGGTCGGTAATGAAGAAGCATTGGTCCACTTGGGAAGCCAGTACCCATGGCTCATTTTTCGCGGTGACGTTTGCGCCCGTGGTCTTGGATTTGGCTTCGGGTATAACCATGGTGGTGAAATACCGGTCTTCTTTTAGGACGCTCTTGGCCCATCTGACACGGAACATCGGGACCTTCTCTCCAGCGTAGCTCAGCTCCCAGATCTCCTCGATCCTTCCGTAGTATCTGTCCTTGTCGTTACAGGTGTAGGATTCCATCGTTACCCTAGAGTTCTGATAACCATCGCTCTTCATGTCCTTTCCCTCAGTGTAGAATGTGTAGCCGTTGATATTTTACGCCTCATACATCATCAGGTTGTGCTCGGTGCCCTGTGACAAGGCGAATATGAGTTGTTCTTCCGCGGAAGAATCCTCATGTAAAGGGTACGACAGAAGCTTCTGCTTGAACCAACGCGTGAAACATGAGTTGTGCTCTTTGATTATATCTCCGTCCGTCCTCTTTTGGCCTCGGTCATTGTACGTCTTCTCAATAAAGGTTTTGTGCTCTACCACCCAAGGATCAACCACGTCTATGTGTTGTAGCGCGACTAGGTTTGCTCTTTCAAAGTCAGCGAGTCGACCCTCGAAGTCGACATGCATTTCGCGGCGACCCTCACGGTGACCCCATCCAGCGAGCCTGCCGAGGTGCCTGTTGACGGGCAGACCAACGAGGTTCTCGATGCCTAGATAATTCGTGCAGTAGGAGATGCACTCTTCGGTCAGAAAGCCCCTGGCTATGCTTCCCTCTGGACGTGACATGTTGCGAACGTATCCTTTGATGACACCATTCATCCTTTCGAATGGCATCATGTTGTGTAGGAACGTCGGCCCGAGTTGGATGATATCCTCCACGATATGGACCAGCAGATGCACCATAACGTCGAAGAATGCGGGCGGGAAGTACATCTCAAGCTCGCATAGTATCACCACGATCTCTTCCTGTAGCCTTCTGAGTTTCCTCACGCGAACCGACTTCCGAGAGATGACGTCGGAAAATTTGCATAGGCCAAATAGCGTTTCATGGACGTGCGCATCCATGATCCCACAGATTGCAACTCGAAGTATCTGCGTCATCAGCACGTGACAGTCGTGAGACTTCATCCCGCTGAACTTCTGCTTCGCTGAGTCTAGGTATCCGCTTATCTTCCCCGCGTAACCGTAAGGAAGTTTTACTCCTACGAGGCAGGTGAAAAATTGATCGATCTCCTCCTGACTTAGAGTGAAGCACGCGGGAGGGAAGTCATTTCCGGTCTTCTTGGCCTTTTTGCCTTTGCGACGAATTTCCGTGTCCGGCTTCGCCTCATCATCATCATCATTAGTGTGAAACTCCTCCCTGATGCCCATTGATTTCAAGTCTGCCCTTGCTTTCGACTCATCTTTGGTCCTCTCTGGCATGTTGAGCAGGGTACCAAGCAGACTCTCGCACACGTTCTTCGTGATATTCATGACATCAAGGCTGTGAGGCACACGGTGGATCTTCCAGTACGGCAAGTCCCAGAAAACAGACCTCGTTCTCCATACCTTCAGCAGCGGCTGTGGCACCTTTCGCTTCTTTCCCGGCTCTGGCGCCTTTTGCTTCTTTCCCGGCAGTGGGCAATCTTTCCAATTTTTCAACAGCTCGTCTAATTCCTCGCCGCTCCTCGTACGCGGGCGTCTTCGGGTTTCGGTTTCACCATCGAACAGATCCTTGTGTTTCCTCCATGAGTCATCATCGCGAAGCCACCTTCGATGTCCCATGAACACGGTTTTCGAAGACCCGGGATCTCTACCTAGCTGGCGATACGTTGTGTCATCCATGCACCTGACGCATCCAGAAAATCCGTGGACCACCTGCCCCGCGACATATCCGTAACCGAGATAGTCCTGCACTGTCGTGAGCAGTGCGGCTCTCATAGGGAAATATTCTTTCTCTGCGGCGTCCCACGTATTGGCTGGCGTTTTCCACAGCGTGTCTAGCTCCTCTTTCAGCAGCCCCAGATACAGATTGATGTCGTTCCCTGGTTGTTTCGGCCCTTCAATTAGCATACTCATGTGAATGTACTTCCTCTTCATGCACAACCAGGGGGGAAGGTTGTACATCCACACAAACACAGGCCAGGTGCTATGTGTGCTTCTCTGGCTGCCAAACGGATTGACTCCATCGGTGCTCGCGCCCAGCATGATGTTCCTTGGATCGTTCCCAAATTCTGGGTGTTCGAAGCTCAACGCTTGCCACTGGCTCCCATCCTTAGGGTGACTCAGCATCTTGTCTTTTTTATTTATCTCCGGATCATTTGCGTCATCTTCTCGCTTCTTCTCCTCCCTATCCGCGTGCCAACGCAGGAGCTTTGCTACCTTAGGGTCCGCGAAATACCGCTGCAGACGAGGAGTGATCGGAAAGTACCACACCACTTTTCGAGGAGCTTTCTTCCTCTTCTTGTATCGAGTGACGCCGCACACCGGACATATGGTAGACTCCGCGTGCTCGTCCCGATAAATGATGCAATTGTTCATGCACACATGGTATTTCACGTGCGGTAAATCCAGAGGACACACGAGTTTCTTCGCCTCCTTGAAACTGGTCGGGCACTTGTTCCCCTTGGGAAGACGTTCGTGCCAGAATGACATGTTCTCGTCGAAGCATGCGTCGGTCATTTTGTGTTTTACCTTCATCTCCAGAGCCATGAGCGTTACTTTCAGGCGGGTATCCTCGGGCCTGCATCCTTCATACAATGGAGTAACTGCGTCTATCTCTAGTTGATCCAGCTTGGCTTTCTCTCGGGCGGCAGCTCTTGCATTATCCGTCTGCTTGAGAAGCAGCTCTTGAATATGAGGGTCCTGCACCCACCCCATCGATGGTCCATCGTCGTCTGCTCTGGCATCTTCATCTTCATGATCATGCCCTTCGTCTGCTCCGGCATCTTCCTCATCATCATGTCCGACATCTTCTACATGATGAATGTGTACTGCGTCTACTTCGTGATCATGTCCTGGAGATTCTTCGTCTTCTCGCCCGCCCTCGCCGCGGTTGTCTTGCTGCCCTTCCTCATTTCTTGCCCGGCCCCCATGGACGACTTCATAATCATCTTCATCACCTTGCCACCGATAACCATCCATGAAACCACGCAAGAGCAGGTGGTCCCGCACCTGTACGGAATCTGGGTCCATAAGGCTCCTCAGCTTGCATCTTCGACACGGACATCTTATCTCCGTCTCGTTCTTTTGAAGCATCTCGGCCTTCGCGGAGCTCAAAAACCTATTCACGATGCCTTCGGTCATCGTGCGGACCATGGTCGCCTGCGGGGTAGAGCAAAACGATATTTTAGAACCAAGAAAAAATTTGGCATGACTTTGCCTAAAAATAGGACCAAAAAGAATGCATAGTGCCAAAATTCTCGCCGAAACGGAAATGAATCAACATTCCGGCAAAATATTGGCAACTATCGCATTTCAAATACCGGTACCTGCAAACACAAACATATATGCAACACCACAAACATACATAGATCTAGCTAGGCCATAAAAAGTGCATGTGCACGTTGTTGGAGGGAGAAAAAAGTAGATCTACAACATAAAGAAAGTTTTCCCCTTACTTACCTATCAAAAAAGGTAATTTACCAACTTAATTTGGATGAATCTATGGTGCAAATGAGGTGAGGAGGAGGAGGCAGCCGAGACAAGCTTGGAGGAGGAGGTGGAGAGAATGAAGTGGGGAAAGTGAGTGTGTAGGTGGCTGTCCAAAATATCTAGCTGGTCCCAGGTTACTAATGGCGCACCACCCACAAATGGTTACTAATGGCGCACCAGCTAGCAGTGCGCCATTAGTAGTTTTGCAAAAAAAATGATAGTAGTGGCGCACGGGGTGACTGGTGCGCCATTAGTATTTTTGGAAAAAAATTGTTAGTAGTGGCGCACCATGGTTGTGGTGCGCCATTAGTGTCTATCACACTAATGGCGCACCAACACATGGTGCGCCACTGCTATATAGTAGTGGCGCACCGCATGTCTGGTGCGCCATTAGTGTTCATATTATCTATAGCCCTTTTCCTAGTAGTGGTTGCCACTGTTACAATTACTACAAAACTGCTACTGTTACTTTTGCCACTGTTACCATTACTTCCATACTACTTTGCTACTAAATATTTTGCTCCAGATATTAAGTCTTACAGGTGTGGTTGAATTGACAACTCAACTGCTAATACTTGAGAATATTCTTTGGCTCCCCTTGTGTCGAATCAATAAATTTGGGTTGAATACTCTACCCTCGAAAACTGTTGCGATCCCCTATACTTGTAGGTTATCAACACCTTAGTACTCTTTGAGTGTTAATCACATGGCGATGTGAACTAGATTATTGACTCTAGTAAACCCTTTGGGGGTTGGTCACATGGCGATGTGAACTATTGGTGTTAAATCACATGACGATGTGAACTAGATTATTGACTCTAGTGCAAGTGGGAGACTGAAGGAAATATGCCCTAGAGGCAATAATAAAGTTGTTATTTATATTTCCTTATATCATGATAAATGTTTATTATTCATGCTAGAATTGTATTAACCGGAAACTTAGTACATGTGTGGATACATAGACAAATAGAGTGTCCCTAGTGTGCCTCTACTTGACTAGCTGGTTAATCAAAGATGGTTAAGTTTCCTAGCCATAGACATGTGTTGTCATTTGATGAACGGGATCACATCATTAGAGAATGATGTGATGGACAAGACCCATCTGTTAGCTTAGCCTAATGATCGTTTAGTTTTTCTGCTATTGCTTTCTTCATGACTTATACATGTTCCTCAGACTATGAGATTATGCAACTCCCGAATACCGGAGGAACACCGTGTGTGCTAGCAAACATCACAACGTAAATGGGTGATTATAAAGATGCTCTACAGGTGTCTCCGATGGTGTTTGTTGAGTTGGCATAGATCGAGATTAGGATTTGTCACTCCGTGTATCGGAGAGGTATCTTTGGGCCCTCTCGGTAATGCACATCACTATGAGCCTTGCAAGCAATGTGACTAATGAGTTAGTCATGGGATGATGCATTATGGAATGAGTAAAGCGACTTGCCGGTAACGAGATTGAAATAGGTATGAGGATACCGACGATCGAATCTCGGGCAAGTAACATACCGATGACAAAGGGAACTACGTATGTTGTTGTGCGGTTTGACCGATAAAGATCTTCGTAGAATATGTAGGAACCAATATGAGCATCCAGGTTCCGTTATTGGTTATTGACTGGAGATGGGTCTCGGTCATGTCTACATAGTTCTCGGACCCATAGGGTCCGCACGCTTAACGTTCGATGACGATTTGTATTATGAGTTTCGTGTTTTGATGAACCGAAGTTTTTTCGGAGTCCCGGATGAGATCACGGACATGACGAGGAGTCTCGAAATGGTCGAGAGGTAAAGATTCATGTATTGGAAGGTTGCTTTCGGACATCAAAATGGTTCCGAGTGATTCGGGCATTTATTCAGAGTACCAGGAGGTTACCGGAACCCCCCAGGGGAAGATTGGGCCTACATGGGCCATAGGGAAGAGGGGAGGTAGCCCACAAGGGGCAGCCGCGCCCCCTCCCTATAGGGAGTCTGAATTGGACTAGGGAGGGGGCGCCCCCCCCCCTTTCCTTCTTCCTCTCTCTCCCTTCCCCTTTTCCCTGTCCGATGGAAGGAAGGAGGGGGGCCGAATCCTCTACTTGGACTAGGAGTCCAAGTAGGACTCCCCCCTTGGCGCGCCCCCTCTAGGGCTGGCCTCCTCCTCCTCCCCCCTTTATATACGTGGGAGGGGGGCACCCCAAAGACGCACCAAGTCTTCTCTTAGCCATGTGCGGTGCCCTCCTCCACAGTTACACACCTCGGTCATATCATCGTAGTGCTTAGGCGAAGCCCTGCGCCGGCAACTTCATCAACACCATCGCCATGCCATCGTGCTTACGAAACTCTCCCTCGGCCTCAACTGTCTCAAGAGTTCGAGGGACGTCACTGAGCTGAACGTGTGCAGATCGCGGAGGTGTCGTGCGTTCGGTACTTGGATCGGGTGGATCACGAAGACGTTCGACTACATCAACCGCGTTACTAAACGCTTCCGCTTTCGGTCTACGAGGGTACGTGGACACACTCTCCTCGCTCGTTGCTATGCATCTGCTAGATGGATCTTGCGTGATCGTAGGTAAATTTTTTGAAATACTACGTCCCCCAACACTTGGCATCTATTATCTTCAGATATGTCCAAGGGAGGCTCGACGGGTACAGGTTCAGGTGTGCTACATGAACCATTGGTTACAGCGCTACGCATCCTAGGTGGTGTGGATCATGAACTTGATGTCTATTATCTCCGGAGATGTCCAAGGGAGGCTTGATGGGTACAGGTTCGGGTGTGCTACATGAACGATTGGTTACATTGCTACCCGTCCTAGGTGGTGGATCACGAACCGGGTCTATAGGATCTTCCAAGGGGTCCAAGGGAGACTTGACGGGTACAGGTTCAGGTGTGCTCGATGAACCATGATCAGGAGTTGGGTGTGCGCTAGGATCTTGAGAGGCGTTTAGACAAGCCTTGTCAGTTACATCTCTAACGGCTCGAGGTGGACAGGGACCCCCATGAAGTGGCCGAAAAATAGTATCTTCCTGATATGTATACGTGGACCCTCAGGCAATATCCTGTTGGGTTTTTTCAAATTTACTTTTTTTGGCATACTTCTGTCATTTTATGTATTTTTTTCCTTTTGCTACAACATGGCCTTTTTCTGTAGGTATTTTACCTCTTATGTAGTTTATCATGGCAATTTTTACTGTTGGTATTTGTTGTTTACCTTTTTTGCAGGTTTACCATGAAAGCCCAGCTCAGAAGACATAGGCCTACAGAGCCCAGCACTAGTAGAAAACAGGGCTTTGGTTCGGCCAGAAAAGAGCATTAATCCTGGTTGCATTACGAACCGGGACTAATGTGAGCATTAGTCCCGGTTCGAGCGGCTAGGGCACCGTACAGGCATTAGTCCCGGTTCAAATGGGACCTTTAGTCCCGGTTGGTGCCACGAACCGGGACTAAAGGGTGCGATGCCCATTAGTACCGGTTCGTGGCACCAACCGGTACTAAAGGTTAGACCTTTAGTCCCGGTTCGAGCCACCAACCGGTACTAATGGGGTTTGAGGCATTAGTACCGGTTCGTGGCACGAACCGATACTAAAGGTCCCATTTTCAAACTCTACCCCCCCTGATCGCCTTTTCAGTTTTGTAAAAAGCAAAAGAAAATGATAAAAACTTCAAAAATTAAAATCCTTCCAGATGTAGTTATGTTACTACATGTACTAGTTAGGAAAATTTAAAAACTTAAATTTGGACATGTTTTGCAAAAAATGTAGGGAAAATGTAAAACGGCTATAACTTTTGCATACGATGTCAGAAAAAACGTATAATATATCAAAATGTTCAGCACGAAAATCCGCATCCGATTTTGACAGCCTACGGCATGTTTGCAAATTTTTAGAATCCTCAAATTCTAAAAGGAAAAAAAGTTATTCTCAAATTTCATTTTTTTTTTAATTTTTGTTAAATCTGGTCAAACTATGGTCAAACTACTTATTCAAGAAGTATTAGTGTTACTAAATAATTATTCAAGAATATTAGTGTTACTAAATAATTATTTCAGTTTTTTTGAATTTTGGTCAAATTGTGGTCAAACTGTGGTCAAACAATGGTCAAACTAATTATTCAAGAAATATTAGTGTTACGAAATAATTATTTCAGTTTTTTTGAATTTTGGTCAAATCTGGTCAAACTGTGGTCAAACTATGGTCAAACTACTTATTCAAGAAATATTAGTGTTACTAAATAATTATTGTTTTTTAGAACAATAGTTTCAAACTCAAACAGTGAAATGTGTGACTTCATGCTCAAGCTAAATTCCTGAGGGTTAATAGGATTGACATCTTACTATTGTCAGGAAAACAACAAGTGCAGACTTGGAAACGAGGGAGAATAGAACCCGAAAGTTAAGCGTGCTCAAGCTGGAGTAGTGAGAGGATGGGTCACCGTCCAGGAAGTTAGATGATTTGGAATGATGAGGGGTGATTAGAGATTAGAGGTTAAATTAATTCAGAAATTTGAAAATAAAAAATTTTAAAAAAATTTTAAAAAAAAAATTCAAAAAAAAATCATAAAATTTCCTTTAGTACCGGTTCGTGTTACCAACCGGGACTAAAGGTGGACCTCCAGGCAGCGGCCATGTGGAGGGCCTTTAGTCCCGGTTCTTAAGGGGGAGGCTTTAGTAACGACCCTTTAGTCCCGGTTCCAGAACCGGGACTAAAGGCCCTTATGAACCGGGACTAAAGGCCCTTATGAACTGGGACTAAAGGCCCTTTTTCTACTAGTGCAGCTGGCTGGCCGTTCGGACGGAACACGCGGTAGCTGGAATGACCATCAGCATGATATTTGTTCAATAGCAGCTAGTTGGGGCCCAAACGATTCGTTCGGGATGACACCTCCCCATATCGAACAACAGTTCGTTATCGGGGTCCTTATTTTTTTCAACTACTGCAAACACGCCTGTGTGTTGCAGCGGAAGAAACAGAATTATAATGCAATATGCTACTCTATCTATGACCTTCAAAAGGAGGCTTTAGTGACCTAAAACATTTTATGTTTGTTTACAGAGGGAGTAGAGCTTTGCGAGGACAAAACACCACATTTTGTTTAACAACCTCCAAAGATAAGATAAGTAAGTCATTCATGCTCATAGTAATCATATATTTTTGCGTGTATCCAACATCTGAGGGTCAAAAGTTCTCAAAGATATCCCAAACTCTTCACTTAACATAAATAATGAGAGATGTTAATTTCAACACCATATCTAAATCTCACAGAAAAAAACATGAAAATATGTCGTAACTCACAAACATACTTCTCCCTTAATAAGGATAGCGTCATGTATAATTGTTTTCATGTTATCTCAAAACACAGGAGCTTTAACAACACATACCTAAATAGCACAGGGAATAATGACAATATGTCATATATAAGTTAGATATAAATCATATTTGATTTACTGGCGTGTGCATGAAGCTTGTTAAGAATCAGATTGTCCAAGCCCTAGCTTTTTTAGCAACAATCAATGGAAGATGTTAGGATTAGAACAAAAAGTACCTTTAATTATTGAAGGCATACCTTTACTGGTGGGAGTCTCCATAGTTCCAAAAGGCGGATCACAAAGGGCATCACCTAGCCGCCACCCCCCCCCCCTCTCCCAATGGGCCAAGAGTCCCCTCCTCGTTTTCATGCCACTCCAATGGCGGGAGGGGGTGGGGGCCCGGATCTGCGTTGCGGCGTTGTGGTTAGGTCTCTTAGGATTATAGCTTCGTTCCCTGGCAGCGGTGTTGTAGTAACAAGAATAAGGCTCCCGTTCTCTGATTTGTTTTTTTTCATAGCTCACATCCCATAATGTGTTTCAACTTGGAATCTTATTAACATCCCATATATTTTTTAGATGCTTTTAGAACTTACAAACATGATTTCCACAATGTTCTCTTTGAATGTTAGTTTTTAGGGCAGCGCTACACATCTGCCGGCGGATAATCTGAAAAGATCGCCCCCCACAACAGTCGTGAGATTGGTCCAACCACCGGTCTAACTTGTCCTCATTATTGCAACAAAATTAGTGTTGCAGAACCCTCTTTGCAAAAGAGTTCATGTTGCAGAAGCATTCAAGTGTTGCAGTTTTTCTTCATCTTCACTTTCTTGCAACATAGATGATATTGCGGAAGGACTTTTGCAACATAAATGATGTTGCACAAATTAGAGAAAGAACAGGAGCCTTGGTGGAACGCGGGAGGCAACTAGGGTCGAGGGATTCAGATCTAGATCCTGCAACATACGAGTTGTTGCGGCGGGAAAACTACAAAAAGGGCTCAGTTGCAAGACCATAAAAAAAATACTAGGTGAGCCCCGCAGGACACGCGTCACACGGACGAGGCGGCAGACGCCCGCGTGTGATCCGCCGGCTATAGCCAAGCTTTTCCCTAGTTTTTATGTGATTCTCCCGTCTGAGAAGTGGTCAGATCTGGCCCATTCCTCAAAAGATATTTTTACATGATATATATATCCACAACAATTTCTACTTCTAGTATTAAGTCCCCCTCTTTTTTAGTGAATCTTTGACAGATAGATATTGTGATTACTCCCTCCGTCTAGGTGTGTAAGTCATTTTACGAGAATCAAATAATCCCAAAACACTTAGGCGCGGTGCATTAACTTCTACCTCGTTTCTTGTTTCTTGACATATCAACCAATAAGAGATGTGGGTGTGCATGTTTTTAATGACTTGAGACTACCAAACACGACATGCAGTGATTAGTTCATTGCATGCAATGCTATTAATTATTAGCAAATAAACATTAAGTTCTCTAGTTTTCCCCTCCTCCTTGGTCACGGTGCACAACCTAAGATGACTTATTCGTCTAGACAGAGGGAGTAGTTCTCAACATACAAAGAGCTCCGAGCGATAACTTCCCGACCGCTGCGTCAACAACTTTTCAATGGCTCTGATGGTATTTCAGAATTTCAAAGACGGCATCGAACTTTGCTCACGCCGCGCCGTTGACGAGTCCAGGAGGAAGATCGATTTACCCAAAGACTGGTGCGTAGTTTTCAGTTTATGTAAGGATGACCTTGTAAGAGTTGGTCGATTTAAACATATAGCCTTTGGCCTTTCCGCGAAAGAAATGGGCATCGGGAGATTGAGCTAAAGTATCAACATCAATAAATTTGGGAATACATGGTGTGTGGGACCCAATACAATTAAGGGATAATTCTGGACATGATGAACACAAGAAAAATCTCAACTTCTCCAGCATCGCACAGGCCCTACGGGTCTTCAGGAACTCCGTGCCTCGGGTCTTTGCGAGGTCCAGGCTGAGGATCGTCCGATACAGGCTGAGGCGTGCCGCATGAGCCCTCGGATATTGGGCCCTCCTGATCCTTGGTGGCGCCAGGCGAAATCTTGTCAGTTTCATGTCCAAGCGTGTGACATGAACCCTCAGATTCAGGTTCAGGTTCAACATGTCCAAATGTTCTGCTTGGGCATTCGAGAGGGGCACTGTGAGTCGAGCCAGACCCAGACGACGAAGCTGCAGCATCATGTAGTATTATTACCTATCATCAGAGATCAACAGCACAAACAACAGCAGGGAGGATATGCATGAAGGCATTTCTACCTGCAGCGGCTGGAGGGTCGATGGCCGGACTACCACCGGCTGGAGCTGCTGGAGGCTTCACGGCAGTAGCAACCGGCGAGGCGGTGGTGGCGGCGGAGGAGAAGAAAGCGCTCAGCTGGGGCTTCCCGTGCGACATGAGCAGCACCAGCGAGCTAAGAGACGACCGGGGAGCAAGCGCCATCCTCTCTCTCTCTAGCCAGGCAAGGAATGACGAGTTGGTCGGGGAATTTCTCAAACGAAAAGCTGATCCGTGATGAGCACCGCCTCCCTCGGATGCTATATATAACCTGCAGTGTGATGCCTCACTCGCCGAGGCGTCCGTCTAGATCCAGATCCAGGCGCCTAACCTTCTCCGGCGACGATTCCGTATGAAATTAAGGCATGTGTTCAAACCATACGACGACTCTACTGCACTCACGGTCTGCCATCGGCAGTCAGTGCAGTGTATGCAGAGGAGGCTAGCTTGTTTCTATGCAGTACAAGTCAAAACAGAGGTGCCAAATATCTTGCTCCCAGCGAGCAGGTTCAGCGTAAATACAACTAACATCGCGATAAGTCCTTTTCCATTCCTTTTCTTTTCATTCACTCCTGTATTTGCTAGGCAGTTTCTTAGCAAAAGGTAGCTTCCCCTGTCTTTTGAGAATAATATACGTAAAACATGACCCTAGAAATTTAAGTTGTCGGATTCTATTTTATTTTGGAGGAAAATGCGTCAGATTGACACCCACTCATGATCAACGGTTCTATTGGCGTTTCAACCTTGAAATCGAACGTTTCGAGACTAGGGTGCGCAGACAGAGATATATGACGCAATAACTTTCCTGTACACGGAAGTACGGTCAAAGTTTGAATCGATTTCAGTTTCATATATCCACAACCTTCCTCCCCAAGCAACTCGATCGGTAGCAAACGTGTGTTCATACCATGCGATCGTTTCGCGCTTCCCAAGTTCCAAGCAACTGCAGTCTGCAGCGTAAGAAATTGTGCTCAAGCTCCAAGGGGGCATCCCTTATGCTCTTGTGAATCTGTGATCACCAAAAGCACGCGTTCATGCATCCCTAGTTATTACCACATCCAAAATCGTGTTATACACCATACTTAAACACCATCCTGTAGAGTAGAGGAGAGCCTTCACCTCCACACTTCTGACTAACGGCAATGGCCTCCTGTAGATGCATTGTCTGGTTTCTCTGTCTCCACACCTTCTTTTGCTGCCTGCCATTAGCCATCAGCGATGAAACCAAGAATGACAGACAAGCTCTCCTTTGCTTCAAGTCCAAGCTCTCAGGTCCAAGCAGAGCTCTGGCATCATGGAGCAACGCGTCCTCGGACCACTGCAGCTGGCACGGGATCACCTGCAGTGCGCTGCCTCCTCGCCGTGTCATTGCACTCGACCTCGAATCCGAGGGCATCGCTGGCTCCATATCCGCTTGTGCCGCCAACCTCACCGCTCTTAGAAGGCTCCAACTATCAAACAACAGCTTCCACGGCGGCATACCGTCCGAGCTCGGCCTCCTGAGCCGACTCGCCGACCTCAACCTCAGCATGAACAGTTTGGAAGGTAACATCCCACCTGAACTCTCTGCATGTTCCCGACTCCGAATCCTTGGTTTGTGGAACAACTCCCTCCACGGAGGGATCCCTCCTAGCCTTGGCCAATGCAAGCGTCTTCAGGAGATTAACCTTGGCAACAAAAAGCTCCAAGGGGGCATCCCTTATGCTCTTGGGAATCTTCCTGAGCTGTGCATGCTAGTTCTCGCTCGCAACGGGCTTACCGGCAACATACCGCCGTCTTTGGGCAGCAGCCTTTCTCTCACATACGTCGATATTGGGACGAATGGTCTGAGAGGGGTCATCCCAGAGTCCTTAGCAAACAGTTCATCTCTCCAAGTACTTAGGCTCACGAGAAATAATCTTACTGGGGAACTCCCAGAGACTCTCTTCAACACTGCACCACTTGTTGCCATCTGCCTCCAAACAGAACAGCCTCGTCGGTTCCATACCTCCTGTAACGGCGATAAACTCCCAAATTAAATATCTCTATTTGAGGTCCAACTATCTTTCAGGAAAAATACCATCCTCACTGGGGAACCTTTCCTCCCTGCTTGAACTTCGTCTTACAGATAATGCTTTAGTTGGGAGCATACAAGAGAGCTTAGGTCATATTCAGCCACTACAGATATTGACCTTAAATATAAACAATTTATCTGGATCAGTTCCGCCATCTCTCTTCAACATGTCGTCCCTGATATTTCTTGCCATAGCAAACAACTCCCTCGTAGGACAACTACCCTTCAATATTGGCTACACGCTACCAAATATTCAGGGCTTAATTCTCTCAACAAACAACTTTAGTGGCTCAATCCCAGCTTCTCTTCTCAAAGCTTACCATCTACGCAAGCTTTACTTGTACAATAATAGCTTTACTGGATTCATACCATCCTTCAGTTCATTGCCAAATTTAAAGGAACTAGATTTGTCGTACAACAAGCTAAAAGCAGGCGATTGGGGCTTTATCTCTTCGCTCTCAAACTGCTCCAGATTGACTATGCTGATGTTGGATGGGAACAATCTCCAAGGGAATTTGCCAAGTTCCATTGGAAATCTTTCCAATAGTCTCCAGCAGTTTTTTCTAAGAAACAACAAAATTTCCGGGCCTATACCGCCAGAGATTGGCAATCTTGAGGGCCTCAGTTGGTTGTACATGGATTACAATCTTTTCACTGGCAAAATACCGCCAACAATTGGGAATTTGTATAGCATGGTCTATCTATCCTTTGCTCAAAATTTGCTCTCGGGCGAAATACCAGATACTATTGGCAACCTTGTTCAGCTGAGTTCTCTAAAACTGGATTGGAATAACTTTACTGGAAAGATACCTGGAAGCATAGGACGTTGTACTCAGCTCCAAAATCTCAACCTTGCTCACAATTCACTAGATGGCAGTATACCGAGGAACATCTTCAAAATTTATTCACTCACTGGAGAGTTGGATTTGTCACACAACTACTTCTCTGGGGGCATGCCGGAGGAAGTTGGCAATCTCATTAATCTGAACAAACTTAGCATCTCAAATAACAGGTTGTCTGGCAATATCCCATCCACTCTCGGACAGTGTGTAGTTTTGGAGAATCTTGAAATGCAAAGCAACTTCTTTGTAGGAAGCATTCCGCAGTCCTTTGTGAAGTTAGTTAGCATCAAATCCATGGATATTTCCCGTAACAGTTTGCACGGAAAAATCTCAGAATTCCTAGCAACTTTGAGTTCTCTGGAAAAACTCAATATATCCTTCAACAACTTTTATGGAGAGGTTCCAAGAGGTGGTATATTTGACAACGCGGATGCAGTATCAATCCAAGGAAATGATCATTTGTGTACAAGTGTTCCAACAGGAGGCGTGTCTCTTTGTTCTCCACAGGTGGACGACAAGAAACAGAAACACAACTCATTAGTTCTAGTCCTCAAGATAGTAATGCCAATTGTTGTCACTATAATAATTTTGTCCTGTATTGCGAAAATTTATTGGAGGAAGAGAGTGCAAGGAAATACACATCTGCAAATAGTCAACGAGCATATAAAGAATATATCATACGAAGACATTGTTAGGGCAACCAATAAGTTCTCCTCTGCAAACTTAATTGGCTCGGGATCATTTGGAACGGTTTATAAGGGCACTCTGCAGTTCAAGAAAGATCAAGTTGCTATCAAGGTATTCAATCTTGACATCTATGGAGCACAAAGGAGTTTCATTGCAGAGTGTGAAGCCCTACGAAATGTCCGCCATCGGAATCTTGTAAAGATCATCACATCATGCTCTTCTGTGGATTCTACCGGGGGAGATTTCAAGGCCCTAGTATTCCAATACATGCCGAATGGGGATCTGGAAATGTGGCTAAAAAATAAAACCCTTGGACATGGTGAAAGAAATATTCTGACTTTAAGCCAAAGGATTAATATTAGTTTGGATGTGGCATTTGCTTTGGACTATCTCCACAACCACTGTGCACCTCCGCTGATACATTGTGACTTGAAGCCAAGCAATATTCTGTTGGATAATGATATGGTTGCATATGTCACTGACTTTGGACTAGCAAGATTTCTGTTCACTACATCAAATGAATATCAAGATAGTTCAGCAAGTTTGGCCTGCCTAAAAGGATCCATCGGATACATCCCACCAGGTGAGACTAAGCGTATTCACAACATGTAGGTTCAGTTTGTTCTTTATAGAGTCGTACAAATACTGCAGGTTCTCTAATTTTATTGTGCTTGTAAATGTAAATGCAGAGTATGGCATGAGCGAAGAGATATCAACCAAGGGTGATGTCTACAGTTTCGGAGTGCTTCTGTTACAAATGATAACAGGGTGTGGTCCAATTGATGAAAAACTCAATGATGGTATAAGCCTTCACGAATTTGTTGATGAAGCATTTAAAAAGAATATGCATGAGGTTGTCGATCCCACAATGCTCCAAGATGACAGCAATGCCGCTGACATAATGAAGAACTGTGTTATACCACTGCTTAGAATAGGCCTCTCTTGCTCTATGACATCACCCAAAGAGCGGCCGGATATGGGACAAGTTTCTACCGAGATCCTTAGAATCAAGCATATGGCCTTGCAAATGGGTGTATGAAGCAAATAATAGACATGACGGTAGCTGGTGACAGAAGTTCATGTAAAGAAGAATAGTGATGTAGTGACTTCTCCATTTTGAAATTCAGTTAGACAGTTGGTGACACTTGTAGAAAGTATCATTCTCTTTTTCCATCTCATTTTCTTTTTACAAGTGAGTAGTATTTCTACACGCTCGATCCGAGTGATCTGAATTAGATTATTTGTGCGAGCAGTGCCGAATCAAATCAAGTTAGATCGTCTAGAAGCTGGCTTGGAACCAGATTGGGGATTAAACCTCGAATCTGAAGTCTGAACATGACAACATGAAACTTGCCTGAGAAATTAAACTAGAACAGGGTCAAGGCCCAAGCCCATGCCCAATATGTGTGCCCAGATCAAGAACATAGGCGGCACGAGCTTGTACCTGGCCGTCCCAGAACCCTAATATGCCGAAAAAGGATTTCGCCCCGCTTTATACATAAAGCAACGATCAACAGCACGCGGTACAAATGCACGACCCACAACACACGCGCACACACACCCAAGGCAGGATACAAATGCGCTATCCCTAGCACTACAAGAGCATCCGGGGGCTACAAAGGTGGACACGCCACCCCGAAGAAGTGAAGCCGCATATGACGAAACGTGGGCTCCAAGGCGGCGCCTTCAAGAAGGGGACGACATCGGAGCGCCGCCACCGCCCGATCAGAGGATCAGAGTTTCCCCTGGAGCAACACGACGGGCAATGAGAGCCGCGACGACGCCTTCAAGAATGGAACGAGTTTCACCGCCGCCGGTCCGTCCAAAGATAGAGCAGGTTTTCACCCCGGCCACCACACACCGCCATCGAGCGCCACACCCCGGCAACCACGCCGCCCACACGGCCGTGGCAACCGGGCAGCACCAAGCCACGGGCTCTTCCCATGAGCACCACGGAGCCACCACCAGGGCCGCCGCCCTGGCATCCAAGACCTTGACACCACCTCACCCGAGACTCGCCGCTGCCCCAACCAAAGATACGAGGGGACAGGACCCGCCTTTCGCACCCCTGGACTGCCCCCAGTGCCAAACCCAATAGGCCGGCCAAAACTGACATCTATTGACCCGTCCTGCGGCATTGGGCGCGAGACGAGCTCGGTCCTGTCGCCGGGCGCAAGACGAGCATGGTCCTGCTGCCGAGCGTGAGACAAGGTCAGTCCTGCGAGACGAGCTCGGTCTTGCTGCCGGGTGCGAGACGACTGATGGACCGCAGCTGAGAGAGGGCCAACCATCGACGAAGATAGCGGCCGGACGTCAAGGAGATGGATCGAAGGTCGAACCGGGCCACCTACACACAGAGCCGACGCCAGAAATCCAGCCGCCGCCATAGCCAACCCGCCGAGCTGCTATGATGCCGGCGCGGCAAATGGAAATCGCCACTCCAGAGGGCCGAGCCGCCTTGCCGCCGCCGCCCACAGCCCGAGATTCAAGTACTTCGTTGTATGTGTTGACCATGGACAATTAAAGTGAATGTGAGTGTGTATGAAATGCAATGCATTTTTTAGATGAATGTGTATTTGTATGTGCTGATAGGCAGTGCAGCCGGGGCTCAACCATAACTCTTTTTCCTTGAAAGCATGTATTGGGATTACAACAAGATCGCAGCAGTAACTAGCCAGTAACCACCGAGATTTTTCTCTGCTCACAACACAAGGATTCATCGCAACAAAATTACGAGTCTACAGTATACAGACCAGCACGGGCAGAAGCCAGGGAAAGCTGCCAATTTTTTCTCCTAGTTCGTATCAGCTTAATTAGGTGCTCGCTATCTTCTCAGTGACCCAGCGCTTGCAGGACGTAGCTTTATAACCCCGGTTCGTGATCCTGTCAGAAGGTGTCTGAAAGATGTCGTCACTTGGAACTGCCCAGAGCTGGGTGCTGAGGATGCTCATGCTCCTGGCTGCACTGCGTCGATTCATTAGGGCCTACGTGGTGGATCAGGCACCCGATGCAGAGGATCTTCCAACAAGTCCGCAGATACACCTTCAGATGGGCTACATGAAGCATGATCAGGAGTTGGGTATTTGGGGTTGTCCAGGGTGCACCGGGCAGGCTCTTCGATTACAGGGCTAAGCCTGTGACCTGATGGTGGATCAGGAAGTGGGTTGAAAACAGACTCTTCGTGATCAGGGAGCTTGTGGCCTGAACGATTTGGCGGAGCTGCAACGCAATGGAGTAACTGTTAGCTGGGATCAAAGGAGAGACGCGTGCGTGCGGGAAGCATTAATTTGTTCGGGTTGGCGAGCTACCTGGGGTGACTGGAGGCTGAACGTCGGGGGCAGCCGGGGTGCAACTTCCTGGAGCCAGCGGCGGAACGGCGGAGGAGCAGGAGGAGAAGACCTTGTCACTTGAACTGTCAGGAACTGGGTACTTGGGATGCTCCTGGGCGCACTGCTCTGGCTCGTCGGGCACAGCGCGACGCCCCCTGCCCCCGCGTGGTGGATCGACAACTCGGTGTCCAACACCTTCACGCGCGGGAGGCGGTGGATCAACATCTCGTTGTTTCACATCCTCGGAGGTGCCGCAGGGAGGCTTATCAGGCATAGGCTCAGGTGTGCTACATGAACCATAACCAGGAGTTGTGTATGCAGGATGTTCCACAGCAGGGCCCTTGTCAGTTGAACTATCGGTTACTGGGTACTTAGGGTGCTCCTGGGTGCACTGAGCAGGCTCATCGGTTACGGCGCTACGCCCCCTACCTGATGGATCAGGAACTGGGTGTCGGGGATCTTCAAAGATGCCATCAGAACCACGATCAGGATCCGGGTATGTACAAGGATCTTCAGGGGCGTTCAGCAAAGCATTGTCGGTTACACTTGCATCTTTAGCGGCTCCACATGGGCGCGGACGTGGTCGTGGATGTGGACGTGGACCCCCAGGAATTGGGTGAAGAGCAAACTCTTCCTCCACAGGGAGCTTGGGGCATGAACGGCCTGTCGGAGCTGCAAAACGCAATGGAGTAACCCGTTAGCAATGGAATCAAAAGGAGAGACGTACATGCAGGAAGAATTAATCTGTTCGGCTTAGTATGCTACCTGGGGGGTGGACGGCCGGAGCAGCCGGAAGATTATCAGCTCCTGGGGCGGCCGGTGTGGCGGCGGCGGAGGAGAAGAAAGAGCTCAGCCGTGGCTTCCCGTGGGACACGAGCAGCACCAGGGAGCGCAGGGACGACCGGGGAACAAGCGCCATCCTCTCCAGCTAGCTAGACAGAGGTCACGTTGGTAAATGATGAGGAATGCCTCCTGGCCCCGGGATTCGTATGCTTATATGTGTTCCAGAGAGGACTTCCATGTCTCACGGAGGTGCGCGCGCGCACCCAGCTGCCTTGACCTTCACCTACGAGTTCATACTTTGTGTTCATCATCAAGTGGAAGGCATGCGTTCATACCATGTGGGTGGAATGGATGGTGTAGTCCAGTCAAACACTCTATGCCTCTATCTACTCTGCCACTAGCCGGATAGATGCAATGGATTCAGAGGTTTGGAGGTATCTTGAGCTCTTGGCACATGTTGATATCTCAGTCCCGAGACTGGGTGCCAATCAACATGGCCGCAAGTCAACCTTTGCGCTATTTTCATGTAGACAATTTGTGTAAGCTTGATTTACCCGTCATATTTGAATGGATGGACCGCATGATGAGGCGTTGATTTGTTCATACCATGCCCAGTATACCGTACGCCCGTACCATTGACATTCTGCAGGCAAGTTGCCCTGCCGCTGGTCTGGTGGTCAAGGCAGCGCGTGCAGACTTTGGAGCCGCCGTTCTTCGGGCAAGTTGCTGTGCCGCTGGCTCAGTCAATGCAGCGTGCATAGAGGCATAGAGTCGTCTCGTCTGAAAAAAGGTGTATGTGAAAATACATGAGTTTGACAGACGGAGGTTGAGGTTCACACTAATGAAATCAACAGCCATGATCCCTTTGGCTCGCAAGAGGAAAAACACGCGCAATACAGACCATTGCAAAACGCGTAAAACTCGCAGGAATAGTTGTTCGACAGAACAGGGCACTAGAAAAGTGCATCTGTCATATGTGAATGAGTGTAAAAAAAAAGAAATTGCCAGAGATATTAGAATTTCTAGGCAATTAGGTCATAGGAAATCAACCAAAAGAACTACAATGGTCTGTTATCCTTGTATGAAATGGCAGAGCTCCTGCCCTTGCCCTCGGCAAGTTGCTCGGACAAAGCATTTGTGGGGCAAATCCGTAATACTGAGATCTTCCAAAATCCTATGAAATTCCTACAATTCAAAGAGGGCTTCAACCATTTATTTCCTGTAAAATTGAAGATAAGAAAATTCTATTTATCTCTTGTTATTCTTGTACACATGAGACAAATACCCATGGCATTTTTCACACAAATTTAAATGCATAAATTCCGCATTCCCTACATCTATTTTTTTTTCACGTCTTTAAATATTGAATTGCGTGTTCATTATTCTTCAGGAAAAAGCGTGCATTCACTCTGTACCTCAGGCAACTACACACACACACACCAGGGGAGGGTGGCTGGGTCGATGCAATGTAAGCAGAGGGTCAAGGCATCATCCTGTCCCAGTCTGAGACGTGAAGGGTCAAATCTCTTAGCGTCCAAATGCGTGCTCACAATATAAATATTCCACAAAGTGTTGACTTGAACACGGCAACTAATTCAGTGAGCAAATAGTTTGGATGAACACCAAATCTGATACAAAAGCATGCCGTCGTGCATCATCCCTGTTCCCACCATATCGATCGCTGAGCCACGAATATGTGTGCTATGTTGAGCGGTTAGCTGCCGTCGCACTCCACAGCTGAGTATTTAAACACCGTCCTGCACATGAGAGTTTTCATCTCCATATTCCATAGCTGTAACCTGTAAACAACAACGATGGCATTTTCTGCTGTCTTGTGTCCAGGCTTTGTTTGGTTTCTATACCTCTTTACCTTCCTTTGCAGCCTACCACTAGCCATCTGCAATGAAACTGAAAATGATAGACAAGCTCTCCTCTGCTTCAAGTCCCGGTTCTCGGGTCCAGCAGGAGTTTTAGCTTCATGGAGCAACACGTCCCTGGAAGTTTGCGACTGGCATGGGATCACGTGCAGCACGGTGTCCCCTCATCGTGTGATTGAGCTGCACCTGGAGTCAGAAGGCATCTCAGGCCCCATAGCGCCTTGCCTTGCCAACCTGACCTCTCTTGCAAGGCTTCACCTGTCAAACAATAGCTTCAATGGGGGCATACCGTCGGAGCTTGGCCTCCTGAGCCAGCTCCATGACCTCAACCTCAGCATGAACACTTTGGAAGGTAACATACCACCGTCTTTGGGCAGCAGCCGTTCTCTTACATATGTCGATCTTGGGGTGAATGCTCTGACAGGGGTCATCCCGGAGTCCCTAGCAAATAGTTCGTCCCTCCAAGTACTTTGGCTCATGAGCAATAGGCTTAGTGGAAAACTACCAAAAGCTCTCTTCAACACATCATCTCTTCTTGACATTTCCCTCCAAAAGAACAACCTTGTTGGCTCTATACCTGTTGTTACTGCCACCTCCCCGCCTATTCAATACCTCGATTTAAGGTATAATCATATCTCAGGAAAAATACCTTCCTCGCTAGGGAACCTTTCCTCCCTCATCGAACTTCGTCTTACAGAAAATAATTTAGTAGGGCGTATACCAGACAGCTTAGGTCATATCTCAACACTGGAGATACTGACCTTAAATGTGAATAACTTGTCTGGGACAGTTCCACCATCTCTCTTCAATATGTCATCACTGACATTTCTTGGAGTAGCAAACAACTCGCTTGTTGGAAGGTTACCCTCCAATATTGGCTACACACTCCCGAGAATTCAGGCATTAGTCCTCTCAACAAACATGTTTGATGGCCCAATCCCAGCTTCTCTTCCCAAAGCTTACAACCTTCGTCAGCTTTACCTGTATAATAACAGCCTAACTGGGCTTATACCCTTCTTTGGGTCATTGCCAAATTTGGAGGAACTTGATTTGTCGTACAACAAGCTAGAAGCAGGAAACTGGGAATTTGTCTCTTCACTCACAAATTGTACCAGGTTGACTATGCTGATGTTAGTTGGGAACAATCTTCAAGGCGAAATGCCAAGTTCGATAGGCAATCTTTCTGATAGTCTCGAGTGGCTGTGGCTAAGGGAAAACCAAATTTCTGGGCCTATACCACCGGAGATTGGAAATCTTAAGAGCCTCAGCAGGTTGTACATGGATTACAATCTTATCACTGGAAATATACCACCAACAATTGGCAATTTGCACAGCTTGGTCCATCTATCCTTTGCACAAAACAGACTTTCAGGGCAAATCCCGGATACCATTGGTAATTTGGTTCAGCTAAAATCTCTGAAGTTGGATAGGAACAACATTAGCGGAAGAATACCTGAAAGTATAGGACGTTGTACTCAACTCCAAATACTCAACCTTGCTCACAACTCACTAGATGGGAATATACCAAGTGAAATCTTCAAAATTTCTTCGCTTTCTGAAGAGTTGGACTTGTCACACAATTACCTATCTGGGGGAGTACCAGTGGAAGTTGGCAATCTCATTAATGTGAATAAAATTAGCATATCAGATAACAGGTTGTCTGGCAACATCCCATCCACTCTTGGCCAGTGTGTGGTTCTAGAGTACTTGGATATTTCTCATAACAATTTGTCTGGAAAGATTCCACAGTTCCTCACATCCTTAAGTTCCCTGCAAAATCTCAACTTATCCTTCAACAATTTTGATGGGGCGGTTCCAACAGGTGGTATTTTTTACAATGCTAGTGGAGTGTCGATTGAAGGAAATGATGATTTGTGTACCAGCATTCCAACAGGAGGTATACCTCTTTGTTCCACACTAGTTGAAAAGAAAGGAAAACAAAATTCATCGGCTCTAGTCCTACGGATAGCAGTTCCAACAGTTGCTGTTGTTATATTAATTTTGTCATGTCTTGCAACAATATACTGGAGGAAGAGGATGCAAGAAAATCCACATTTGCAGGAATTTGATGAGCATATGAAGAAGATATCATATGAAGACATTGTAAGGTCAACAAATAGGTTTTCTCCAGCTAACCTAATTGGATCAGGATCATTTGGAGTGGTTTACAAGGGCAGTTTGAAGCTTCAGAAAGATCAAGTTGCCATCAAGATTTTCAACCTTAACAATTATGGAGCAAATAGGAGTTTTATTGCAGAGTGTGAAGCCCTGCGAAATGTCCGTCATCGAAATCTTGTAAAGATCATCACATCATGTTCTTCTGTGGATTCTACTGGGGCAGATTTCAAGGCCCTAGTGTTCCAATACATGCCGAATGGGAACCTAGAAATGTGGCTACATCCTGAAGACCTTGAACATGGTGAGAGACATATCCTGACTTTAAGACAAAGGATAAATATTGGCTTGGATGTAGCATTTGCTTTGGATTATCTTCATAACCAATGTGCATCTCCATTGATACATTGTGACCTAAAGCCAAGCAATATTCTTTTGGATCTTGACATGGTTGCGTATGTCACCGACTTTGGCCTGTCAAGGTTTGTATTCACCGCGTCAAATGCATACAAAGATAGTTCAACAAGTCTGGCCTGCCTAAAAGGATCCATCGGATACATCCCACCAGGTGAGATTAAGCATATCCTTAGTATGTTAGATTGTTGGTTCAGTTTGTTCTTTACAGAGTTATACAATTACTGTAGATTCCCTAATTGTGTTTGTAAATGTAAATGCAGAGTATGGCATGAGCGAAGAGATATCAACCAAGGGTGATGTCTACAGTTTTGGGGTGCTTCTGTTACAAATGATAACAGGGCGAAGTCCAACTGACGGAAAGTTCAGCGATGGTGCAAGCCTTCACGAATTTGTTCGTAGAGCATTTCCAGATAATATATGTGAGATTGTTGATCCAACAATGCTACAACATGACAGCAACGCACCGGAAGTGATGAAGAACTGTGTCATTCCAATGGTTAAAATAGGCCTCTCCTGCTCCATGACATCGCCCAAAGAACGGCCGGACATGGGACATGTTTCTGCCGAGATCCTTAGAATCAAGCATCTGGCCTCACACATGGATGTCAGATGAAGCAAAGGATCTGCAGGATTGTAGCTAACGACATGAATTCATGTCAAAAAGAATGATGGTGCAATATCTTATATATGACTTTTCCATTTGTTAGTTCAAGTTAGTGATACTTGCAGACTGTACCCTTCTCTTTTGCCATAGCATTTCTGTTCACATTGTTTTTCCCTTATTTGTTCAAGTGAGTAGTATTTATACAAGCACAGCCTGAACGATCATTGCTAGACCAATTTGCGCAGTCAGAGTAAATATTTGGGAAGCTGACTTGGAACCAGATAGAGGATTAACCCTCGATTTTGAACATGGCTTGAACACAAAATTCACCTCAACAAGCCAGAGTTAACGGGATTGAGAACCAACCTACGCCAATCTACGGAGAAGGACGCCCCATATCAAGCAGATAGGCATGTCACAAGCGTGTACCTGGTTGCCGCGGAAACCTAGTTTGCCCCGCCCCTTGATATTGACTGCCGCTGCTTGTGATGTGCCACCCGCTGATTGTAGCGCAGACTGTTGCTGTGGCTGAAGAGAAGACCATGTAGAAGCAAGTGCTTAAGGAGGCAAAGTGGTCTGAAGCTGCCTTACAAGATGAACAATCTTGCTAGCAGTCTGTTCTGTTGCCAGACCTTTACCCTACCCGCATTACTGTCTCTGAATAAGCTCTATTAAGGTTTCATTTCCCACACAACAGACTCTAGTAAGCAAACGAAGGGGATTATAAACTGCATCTAAATTGTACTGCCTCCGTCCCAAAATAAGTGACTCGACTTTGGACTCAACTTTGTACTAAAGCCACTTATTTTGGGACGGAGGGAGTAGCTAATAACGGCAATTGAGCACGACCAGTCTTCTGCAATCAGCAGGAAGAGATAATGAAGCATTGGCAACCTCAGAAAAATTAGAACATGTCAACTAAACAATAACAGCTGGGTCTCAAAAGTCAAAACCAGGACCAAAATTCAGTACTGAGCCGGCTGCAGGCAAATGTATAAGCTATATTATTGTTCAGCAGATTCATTGGATCCTGCATCACGCAGCTTGTCTGGAGTCAAATCAGGAAAATGTTATATGAAACTTAAACTCCAATTAGCTTCAATTGATCATGAGATCATCGAACCGGGCGATTAATTAGTTGGTACTAAGAGCGCAGGCGGGGTGGGAGGGAGGGAGGGGAAGGAGTAGGGGTCACCTCAGCCGGCGATGGGATCTTGGTGCGGGCGAGGCACTAGCGACGGAGGCGGCGACGTTCGTCGCACCGCAGAACGGCATGTCGACGACGGCGGCGCCACCAGGATCTTAAGCCTGCCGGACGTGGGCATGGCGCGGAGGCGCTGGAGCACCATCTGCGGCGGAGACGCGGGACTGGAAAGCGGGGGAACCTGACGGGTGAGCCAGGACGACGGGGAAGCGGACAGCTGGGCCGTGCCGCCGGCAGCCTGTCAGGACACTGACGCTCTGAACCTGACGAAACCACAACTGTCTGGAGAAATCCACGCTACGGCGCGGACTGAAGAAACAGAGGAGGAAGAAAACAGTTCGATGGACGGCTACGATTGACGCTTGGCTCCCCTGTTTACCGTCCGGCAAATGTATTCCCTCCTGTCATTTTTACTCCGCACATAAAATTTGTCTCAAGTCACATTTTGTAAAATTTGATCATATTTGTATGAAAACAAATATCAACATCTACAATACTAAAGTTACACAGTATGAAAAATAATTCATGTTGTGAATGTTAATATTTTTTCCATAAAGTTGGTCAAACTTTACGAAGTTTGACTACATACAAATCTTATATGCGGAGTAAAAAGGACAGGAGGGAGTAACAGTTAACTGAAGATTATTCACTGCGCTTCGGTAAATTGCTCGTTATTTTACTGCCACTAATTTCTTTCATTTTAAGTAGCTCGCGCATTCCGTGGATCGGGGGTCATCTTCTTCTCCGAGTTGTTGTAGCCTAGCTCTAGAGCACTAGAATACTTGGTAGAATTAGATTGGTCCAAGAGAATCTGTATATATGACCTAATCGGGGTATCTAAAATCCAATCGCTCCACTGTTTGCCCTGGTTCTCTTGATTATCTCCTTTCCGAGCTCGAGTCTGTCTATGTTCTTCACAACTCGTATCAGTAGCTAGAAAATTCTGGGAGGTCGGGGGATTTAGCACGGTCAGTGATTGGAATCCCCTGGTAAAATCCCACTGATTCATCCTAAATCAAATCCATTCACCGGTATTATGTTGGCAGCAGAAGGACAAGATCACCGGCAAGCGTTGAGGATCGATTCCTTTGTAAAAAATTGGAGTTGTTGTTGATCTTTCCATGTCCACTCAATCCAAGCACGTTGAGCTCGATGATGAGTTGGAATCGCAGCCAGCGAAAATGGCGGCCATGAGCGGGAAGAACGCGTTTATCAAGGGCAAACTCACTGAAGTTAATGGTCAACTAGGGAAGCTGGATTTGCTCGAGAATAAGGTGAACGCGGTTGATATGCTTGCTATCAAGGGCTCTTAAGTGTAGACCGACATGTTCGACTACCTGAAGAAGTTGGAACCTAAAATATCCCGCCCTTTCTGCATTGAATCTCCTGTGTTGCACAGTGCTAGCACTTCAGTTACTAGTCATCGTGGGGACTAGTGTCATAGGTGTATAGGTGTGATAACATAGAGAGCTTCATTTATTATTTTGTAGAGTCATTTTACATTAGAAACCGCTATGTGATGGTAACATATTACTCCCTCTGTTTCTTATTAGTCTGCATATTAAATTTGGTCAAAGTCAAACTTTATCAACTTTGACTAAGTTTATAAGAAAAAATATCAAGATTGACAATATGAAATTAATATTATTAGATGCATCCTGAAATTAATTTTCATATCATAGAGCTTTAGTATTGTAGATGTTGATATTTTTTTCTACAAAGTTTGACTTTGATTAAATTTTATATGCGGACTAAAAAGAAATGGAGGGAGTATGTTACTCCATTTACATCTCTCCTCATTAATTACTTGCCACATCATATTTTTTGCATATGTGGCGTGCATGTTACTACTTATGTTACTCTCACTATGAGCAGCCTAAGGAACAAGAGAAACCTGATACACAAGCACAACCATCTAAAATTTTCCAAGGAAACTAATGCACATGTATAAAACATAGTCTAGTTGAGCTTGCAACCGACACAATTAATGTCAGGATATGTAATTAGCACTTGCACTCCTAGGATACAATAAAAACACAAAGGGCAGCTTAATTCATGAAAAGTGTAGCCAAAGTACGCAAGATGGACTCTCCTTGTTTCAATGGCGATAACCCCTTATGCTGGATTAGGCAAGTTAACAATTGTTTCAGATTAGCACAAGCTCCTGATGAGTGTAAAGTGGATTTGGCACAAACATATGTTGTTGGTACAGATAATTGGATTAGGATTGTTGAGTTACAAAATATGGAAATACCATGGGATCAAATTATGTAGGTTATGATGTGACAGGTTTGTAGAATCCATCATTTATGAAGTGTTGGAAAAGTTTTATTTAGTGAAATAGCTGAGAATGTCAGTTTCTGATTATACTGACAAATTTGAGGAGATAAGAGCATCTCCAGCCGCGCCCCAGAACGGCCTCCCCAGACGGTTTATTTGCGCCGGTGACAAAAAATGGCCCAGTCGCGCCCCCAGGACGCCGAATTTCGCCGGCTCGGCTCGTTTTTGCGCCCGGCGCTCGCAGGCCGAACCCGGCGCACTAGGGGCGCTCGGGGGCTCCGGCGCAAGGGAAAAGCGTTCCTGGGGCCACACTGACAGGCGAAAAGTCAAGCCACCCGCCCAGATTCGCCTCCTACCCCCCGCGCTCGGCCGCCAACCTGCGCCACCCTGCCGATCCCGGCGCCGACCACCGCCCGCCGCAGCTAGGTAGACCATCTCCCGCCGGGAAAAAGAAGGGCTTTCGCCGAGGCAGCCTCTCCGCCGCCGCCCCGGCACCTTTTCTGGCGCTCCGGCCGCGCAGGGCCTGTACACCGGCGGGCTTGCGCCCACCTCGCCCACAAGGTGTTCGGTGAATTGCCCGGCCCGGCGATGGACTCCGAAGATGAGGAGGCGCTCGCGGCGTTGCTGGACGAGGAAGTGCTACCTCTTGAGCACTGCGTTGGTTTTTCCTTGAAGAGGAAAGGGTGATGCAGTAAAGCAGAGTAAGTATTTCCCTCAGTTTTTCAGAACCAAGGTATCAATCCAGTAGGAGGCCACACTCAAGTCCCTCGCACCTACACAAACAAATAAAAACCTCGCAACCAACGCAATAAAGGGGTTGTCAATCTCTTCACGGTCACTTACGAAAGTGAGATCTGATAGATATGATAAGATAATATTTTTGGTAATTTTATAATAAAGATGCAAAGTAAAATAAAAGGCAATAAAAATGGCTAAGTGTTGGAAGATTAATATGATGGAAAATAGACCCGGGGGCCATAGGTTTCACTAGTGGCTTCTCTCAAGAGCATAAGTATTACGGTGGGTGAACAAATTACTGTTGAGCAATTGATAGAATTGAGCATAGTTATGAGAATATCTAGGTATGATCGTGTATATAGGCATCATGTCTGTGACAAGTAGACCAACTCCTGCCTGCATCTACTACTATTACTCCACACATCGACCCCTATCCAGCATGCATCTAGAGTATTAAGTTCAAAATAACAGAGTAATGCTTTAAGTAAGATGACATGATGTAGAGGGATAAACTCATGCAATATGATATACACCCCATCTTGTTATCCTCGACGGCAACAATACAATACGTGTCTTGCTGCCCCTGCTGTCACTGGGAAAGGACACCGCAAGATTGAACCCAAAGCTAAGCACTTCTCCCATTGCAAGAAAGATCAATCTAGTAGGCCAAACCAAACTGATAATTCAAAGAGACTTGCAAAGATAACCAATCATACATAAAAGAATTCAGAGAAGATTCAAATATTGTTCATAGATAAACTTGATCATAAACCCACAATTCATCGGTCTCAACAAACACACCGCAAAAGAAGATTACATCGAATAGATCTCCACGAGAATCGTGGAGAACTTTGTATTGAGATCCAAAGAGAGAGAAGAAGCCATCTAGCTAATAACTATGGACCCGAAGGTCTGAGGTAAACTACTCACACATCATCGGAGAGGCTATGGTGTTGATGTAGAAGCCCTCCGTGATCAATGCCCCCTCCGGCAGGACGCCAGAAAAGGCCCCAAGATGGGATCTCACGGGTACAGAAGGTTGCGGCGGTGGAATTAGGTTTTCGTGGATGCTTCTGTTCGTTTGGGGGTACGTAGGTATATATAGGAGGAAGAAGTACGTCGGTGGAGCAACGTGGGCCTCACGAGGGTGGAGGGCGCGCCCAGGGGGTAGGCGCGCCCCCTGCCTCGTGCTCTCCTGGTTGATTTCTTGACGTAGACTCCAAGTCCTCTGGATCACGTTTGTTCCGAAAATCACGTTCCCGAAGGTTTCATTCCGTTTGGACTCCATTTGATATTCTTTTTCTGTGAAACACTGAAATAGGCAAAGAAACAGCAATTCGGGCTGGGCCTCCGGTTAATAGGTTAGTCCCAAAAATAATATAAAAGTGTATAACAAAGCCCATTAATCATCCAAAACAGAATATAATATAGCATGAAGCAATAAAAATTTATAGATACGTTGGAGACGTATCAGGAAGACGAAGTCGACGTCCAGGAGCAGGAGCATCTCATGGTGCTCGCCGCCCTCGCCATCCTGCTCGCGAGCAGTGAGAAGCCGCGGTGAGGTGGCTCGGCACTTGGGCGGGTGAAAGCAAAGAACTGGCATCGTCTGGAAGGCTACTGCATGCTCTACTCGGACTACTTCGCCGACGCTCCATTGCACGGTGAGAAAACATTTCGGCGCCGTTATCGGATGAGCCGGAAGCTTTTCCTCCGGATTGTGAATTCCATCCGAGAGTTCGACAGCTACTTCAAGTGCAAGAAGGATTGCACTGGCACACTTGGATTCACCTCCATCCAGAAGTGCACGACAGCTATGAGGATGCTTGCATACGGAGCTCCCGGTGATTCACTCGACGACTATGGGCGCATGGCCGAGTCCACCAGCATAGAGTGTTTCTACAAGTTTTGTCGGGCAGTGGTGGCAGTGTTTGGATCGCAATACTGGAGAACACCCAATGCGGAAGACACTGCTCGGATCCTAGCACAGAATGCAGCAAGAGGATTTCCTGGGATGCTTGGAAGCATCGACTGCATGCATTGGAAATGGAAGAATTGCCCATTTTCTTGGCAGGGGTTGTACAAAGGCGCCAAAGGCGGTTGCAGTGTGGTGCTTGAGGCAGTGGCCACACATGACCTCTGGATTTGGCACTCTTTCTTTGGGATGCCAGGAACTCATAATGACATCAACGTCCTGCAGTGCTCCCCAGTCTTTGCCAAGCTTGTTGAAGGTCATTCTCCTCCGGTGAATTTCGAGGTCAATGGATGGCAGTACAACAAGGGGTACTATCTAGCTAATGGCATCTATCCGAGATGGTCGACATTTGTGAAGACCATCTCAAAACCTGTGCCAGGAGGCAAGAACGCCTGGTTTGCGAAGATTCAGGAGGCTTGCAGGAAGGATGTCGAGCGGGCATTTGGTGTGCTCCAATCTCGATTTGCTGTTGTCCGGTACCCCGCTCAGACCTGGTCGAAAGATTAAATGTGGGAGATCATGACTTGCTGTGTCATCTTGTACAACATGATCATTGAGAGCAAGCAGGAAGAGCCAGTGTTTGACACTGAACCATACTACAGGCAGGGCCCTCTAGCCAAAGTTGATCACCAGCTACCGGTAACCTGGACTGCCTACCTCAGTATGCGTCAGGAGATCCGAGACCCACAAGTGCATCATCAGCTGCAGCAGGATCTGGTGGAGCACCTATGGAGGCTCAAGGGCGAGGCCGGGAATGACGTGTGATGAAACTTGAGTTTTTATTTGTTAAACTATATAATTTGTAGTGAACTATTTGTTGAACACGCCAAACACGCCGAACTATGTGATGAAACACACCGAAACACGCCGAATTATGTGACAAACTAATTGATTTCTATTTGTATGCGAAAATTCACGCCGAATCGCCCCGAATATGGGCCGATTCACGCAGATATCGGGCCGTTTTTGGGCCGAAAGCTGGGCTGAATTTGGCGCCTGGGGGCGACGGCTGGGTGCCGAACCGCCCCCAGCGCCGAGTTTATCGCCGGCGCACCCCCGGGCCGCTCTTTTTCGGCACCCTGGGGGGCCGAACGGCTGGAGATGCTCTAAGGACATCAGCCAGAGAGGAGCATTCTTATTTACAAGAACATTACCATGTGGTCAGCCTTGTGAATGGGTTAAAACCAAGCATCAGATGTAAGTTGAGGCATGAAAGGCTAACAACTCTTAGTGAGGCTTATTGGATGGCTAGGGATTATGAAAGTGGATTGCAGGCAAAGCACCAATCATTTGTGGCTTAACAAGATAAATAGTTGTTACAATCTTATAAACCTCAACAGAAGCCACACATTCTTGTTGTTCCCAATTCAAGTTTCTAGCTACTAGTAAACCAGGTATTTGTTGGAGGTGTAATGGACCATAGGTCCCTAGGCATAAATGCCAAGCTCCTACTTTTCATGCTATTACCGGGGACTGGATGAGGAAGAAAAACGTGCACTAAAAGTAACTGAAATTACTAAAGAACAACTAGACGTGAAATTTAGCTCGACAGGAAATTTTCTCAAAAAGTATAGAATTCTCGAAAGGTACTTGACCCTAAAGGAATATGCATATACGGTTTAACGACGAACCATCAATACTAAGCGATGCCACGAGTCGCCTCGCGACACCTTTTGGCACGTCAATGACGAAAAAGGGTTTCCCCTGGCTTTATATTATAAAGTAACGACCACAGCACAAAGTAACAGTAGCAAGGATCCGGAGACCAGTCCGAACACAGACATACATAAGTCTTGCTGGGGAAGCAGCACAACAATCCCCAAAATCGAGCATCAAGCATCAAAAGCTAATTCGGCTCCGGAGGAGGGGGAGCGGTGGTGCAAGTCTGGACGCGGTGGAGCGGAGCTCGGCGATCATCGTGTCAATGGAGACATGGTCTTGTCGCTTGCTAAGTGGCCTCCAGAGCTGTAGAAAGCCACACAGTTTGTATACGGCGTCCGTCACTCGAAGAGGAATGATGTGCTCAGTCACCAACTTATTGCGGACATTCCATAATGCCCTTAGCAGTATCCCAACCAACACCCAGAGCGAGCGACGCCCTGTACTGGGAAATGTGAGAACCTCCACAAACATGTCCGGGAGGTTAGCATGGCACCAACTGCCTCCCACTACCTCGCGGCTCCATAAAAATCTCGCAGAGGGGCATATAAAGAAAATGTGGTTCGAGTCCTCAGGTACCAAACACAAGGAGCAGAGGCCGTCGGAGGGGCCATTGCGTTTACGCACCTCTATGTTGGACCGGAGGCGTCCCCTGACTAGTTGCCACGGGAAGATTCTAATCTTCAAAGGCAATTTAATCTCCCAAAGGAGGTTGAGCTCAGCCGGACCCGGCGTGGGCAAGATCGCCCGATAAAGCGATTTGGCGGAGAACCGCCCCAACGGCTCGAGAGCCCAATACGCCGTGTCTGGGCCCAGGGCCAGCGTGTGCAGGGCCACACAAGCAACGAGCTCTTCCCAAAGGTCCCGCACTACGGAACCGAAGGTGCGCCGGAAGGCGATGCTACCTAGGTTAGCTAGTGCCGAAGTGACGGTCAAACTCGAGTCGGCGCAAATGTTAAACAACGGTTGGAACCAAAAGGGTTGGGCGCCCGACCACCGGTCTAGCCCAAATAGGGTGGTGGTGCCGGCTCCGACCGAAATAGAAGAACCGAGGCGAAGGGCTGGCATAAGTTGGATGATCGTCTGCCAGAATTGGGAGCCACCCGATCTCTGCGCAAACGCCAAGCCCTGACCATAAAAATATTTAGCGCGGATAATATCCAGCCATAGCCCACCCTCCCCTGAGGTGATCCGCCATAACCATTTGGATAAAAGGGCTATGTTCATCCTTTTGGATGAGATAATGCCAAGACCACCTTGGTCCTTGGGTTTGCAAATCTCCGACCATTTCACCATATGGTACTTCTGCTTATCGCCCTTCCCCGCCCAGAAGAACCGGGACTGGTACTTGGCGATATTGTGATGGAGGGATTCATTTAGACTATAGAATCCCATGAGATACATCAGTAAGCTGGTCATTGAGGAGTTAATGAGGATAACCCGAGCCGCCTTGGAGAGCCACCTCCCTTGCCAAGGCTCGACCCGATACTAGACCTTGCACATAGATGGCCGAAGACCCTTTTCCAGTATGCGGGTGTCACTAATGGGCATGCCCAAGTAAGACGTCGGAAATGATCCTAGTCGGCAGTTAAGCCGGTTTGCGATCCGGCGCTTCTCCTCGTCGGAGTATCCCAACAACATCACCTCGCTCTTGGTCAAGTTAACTGTAAGGCCGGACATCTCCTGGAAGCATAGTAAAAGGAACTTGAGGTGTCCGATGTCCTCGTCGGACCCCTCAACCATCAAAATCGTGTCATCAGCATATTATAGGTGGGTAATCCCACCGCCATCAAGGAGGTGCGAGCAAATACCCCTGATATGTCCAGCCCGCTTGGCCGTTAATCCCGGTGACGAATAGGTCTCTCATACACCAACCTCTTCATCTACATCGCTTGCTTGCGATATTGATAGCTTGAGGAGCTTCTCAACGAAGATCTCAAAATTTCCTAGAGACCGCAAGGAAGCCAGTTGGGTGATCTCGACGGCCCATTGACTTTCCAGCCACGGTATGTGTTGGTAATCAAAGCCGACGTGCACCCTTTCCAGCTTTGCAACCTCCATAAGGTACACTCCCATGGTTGAACACGAGGTTTGATAATCCTTGCATGCTTGTCTTACCACAAGCTGGGAATCTCCTTTCACCAGCAAGCGGACAAACCTCAGGCGCAAAAGTTACTCCTACAGTGTGGCTAGGTCTCTGTCGTCTGATATTTAACCAAATCTCAGTCAAGTGGCATAACTTGTAAAAAACTGAAAAAAGAAAAAAATGCACGGATCTTGATGTAAGATCACATGAGTATAGCATCGACTGAGACATAACCGAATGAGATTTAGCAAGAATGTTACTCGTAACCCTACCAACAACCCTTCATATTCTACCTCGTTGTTTGTGACATTGAAGAGGAACTAGATTGTGTACCGTATCTCCTCTACATATAGGGTGATTCCAGCCCCCGCTCCGTATAGGGTGACCGAACCATGAAACATTCATGTTGTATCTCCTCATGTGGCTCAGGCAGTTGAGTCCACCTGAGGATGTAATTAGCGAATGCTTGCGACCAGATCACAGGATGGGAGGTGAAACGCATGGAAAATTGGTTGAGTTCCATCGCCCACTCGACGGCCTTCCACATGACAGGTGCCTGCAGCTGCACCCTCACCTCCATGTCACCATTGCCCAGTTTGTGCAGTTAATGCCCATGAGCATTAGGTATTGTGCAGAGCCGTTCCTCTCCCTCACGATCCGTTGAAACACCACTTGAGTTGTGACCCCGCCACAAGGACAACGATTTGCATGGAGCTAGCTAAAGGCAGCATCCATGACCAACCTGCTCTATTGCCAGTGCTCCCGTCCACGGAGCGCTAGCTGCGGGAACTCGGCATGGACCAAAACAATGCTCTGGTGCCATATGTTCTTGCTGAAGCCAGACCATGAACATGAGTGGACACAAGATGCAATTTCTTTTAGTTTTTTCCTTCTTATATTTATCTTCAGTTACAAGTAAAAGCATATATATATATATATATATATATATATATATATATATAGCGCAAGCTATAAGGTAGACCCCCTGGGAAGTGGATGAAAGCTGAACAAGGACCTTCTGGCTTGGATGATCTGGCAAATCTGCAACGCAACGGAGTAACTGTTAGCTGCAATCAAAGAAGATGCATGCGTATGTGCAGGAAGCATTAGCTTGTGCGGGTTAGCGGGCTACCTGGGGTGAACGGAGACTAAACGGCAGGAGCAGTCGGAGAGCACTGTGCAGACTGGTCGATTACAGCTTTAGGCCTACGTGGTGGATCACCAACTTTGTGTTTAACATCTTCGGAGATCCCCTTGAGAGGCTTGACAGGTACATGTACAGGTGCAGGTTCAGGTGTGCCACAGGAACCATTGGTTACAGCGCCACGATGCGTCCTAGGTGGTAGATCATGAATAGGGTGTCTAGGAATTTCGTGTCCAGGACCTTCAGAGATGTCCCGGGGAGGCTTGACAGGTATAGTTTCAGGTGTGCCACATGAACCATTGGTTACAGCGTCACGACGCGTCCTAGGTGGTGGATCACGAACTTTGTGTATAGGAACTTCGGGGTGCATAGGAAATTCGGGGATGGCCCTAGGAGGCTTGACGGGTACATGTACAGGTGCAGGTTCAGGTGTGCCACAGAAACCATTGGTTACAGCGCCACGATGCGTCCTAGGTGGTGGATCATGAATAGGGTGTCTAGGAATTTCGTGTCCAGGACCTTCGGAGATGTCACGGGGAGGCTTGACAGGTACAGTTTCAGGTGTGCCACATGAACCATTGGTTACAGCGCCACGACGCGTCCTAGGTGGTGGATCACGAACTTTGTGTATAGGAACTTCAGGGTGCATAGGAAATTCAGGGATGGCCCGGGGAGGCTTGACAGGTACAGGTTCAGGTGTGCGACATGACCCATGATCAGGAGTTGGGTATGCGCTAGGATCTTGAGGGGCGTTCAGACAAGCGTTGTCAGTTACTCCATGAAGTGGCCGAAGAACAGGCTCTTCCTGATATGTACGTGGACCATCAGGGAGCTTCGGGCATGAACGATCTGGCCGAGCTGCAACGCAGTAGAGTACTAACTGTTAGCTTGTTCTAGAAGAGAAAAGGACTGATAGCTGGAACCAAAAAGGAGACGCGTGCGTGCAGGAAGAAGCATTAACCTGTGGTGACTGGAAGCTGGACGGCCGGAGCAGCCGGAGGGGTATCAGCTCCTGGGGCGACCGGCGGAACGCCTGTGGCGGCGGCGGAGGAGGAGAAGAAAGAGCTCAGCTGTGGCTTCCCGTGGGACATGAGCAGCAACAGGGAGCGCAGAGACGACCGGGGAGCAAGAGCCATCCTTGATCGGTGCTAGCTACTAGGCAGAGGACAAGTTGATCGATGAGGAATGCCTCCTGGCCCCGGTATTTATATATATACCGATGCGTTTCATAGTGGACTTTCTAACCTCCGTATGCGCACCCAGCTTACAGCCATGACCTTGACCTTCCCCGACGACTCCACACACTCTGTTCATCACAAGAGGGTGGCATGTGTTCATCACAAGTGGGTGGCATGCGTTCATACAAAACACTCTACTCGTACCATTGACATTCTCCAGGCAACTTGCTCGGCTGCTGGTCTGTCATGTGTTCGCACACGAACACGTCACCGTGTACCTTCGACGCCGGGGATGATGCACCGCAGCTCATGTCGAAGGAGACCCGCCGGAAGCGCGGTACGCAAGACAATCCGGCAGGCGCTTTTGTAGACCCGAAACCCCACACGCCCGGAAGGGACCCCGTCAGGGCGCGCGGCGGCTATGGGCTGCCCTAGGTCGGCCTGACCGCCCCTAGGGCCTCGAGGTTCGCCGCCCTGCAATGAAGAAGAACGAACGAAGAACGAGGAAGAAGAAAAACTAGGGTTAAGGAGAAAAGATAAAAGATAAAAAGTGATAGGTGTGTTGTTCGATTGTGTGTTGTTTAATCGGCCATCACCCCTTAAATATATAAGAGACGGCTGGACTTCCTGTGCAAGGAAAAAAGGCTTCAATTCACGTCCAAAACCCTAGTCTAATTCGGATTTGTTTGGTCCGAACTTTCCAAAACTGTTTAGTAAAATCTGGCTGCACCTTGTGGGCCATGTTTGGGGGAGTAAACGATCTCGGATGGAAACAAGCCCAAAAGCAATCTTGACCGATTCGACGAGGCGAACAACTTTCATGTTGAACGTTTTTCGATCTGAGGCCATCTTGAAGGGGTTTTCGGCTGTTTTCCGAAGTCTGCAGCTGCGAAATTCAAAATCCGGACGAACATACCCGGAGTGTCCGGTCATCCACAGAGAAAATCAAAAACCCGGATGGTTGTCCCCGGAGTGTCCGGCCATCTAGTGCAGCAGCGTCTTGTACTGGCTGTAACTTTTGCATACGACCTCGGATTAAGACGATTTTTATATCAAAATCGACCGTTTCGACAAGACGAAGACAACTTGTGTAGAAAGTTTTTCCATTTGAGGTCGTCTTGGGGGCTTAAACCGCCAAACTGTACTCTGAATATAAGATCTTAGTACTTTGAGCATAGTTTCGGCCTTAGCGGTGAAATCGGACGGCGATGGCCCAAACTTCAAAGATGTTCATATCAACAATACGGAATTCTTTCATGTAGATTACTTCTCCATTTGAGGCCATTTTAAATAAGTTCTTGACCGTGCCAAAATTTGGAGTCAACATCATGGTAGCGCGCGTCTACGCTATGGAGCCGACAACCGCTCTTCAAGTTGATGCGCCGGTCAATGCAGTGCGCGCATATATAATAGGGCCATGGAGTCGACTCTGGTCTGAGAAAATAAGTGTGAGACACCTTACCACCAAACGGAGGTTCAGACTGTGAAATGAAGAGCCAAGTCCTCTGCTCTCTGGAATGCATAAGAAAATGTAAGAATTTGGCATGTACTCCCTCTGTTTCTAAATATAAGTCTTTAGAGATTTCAATACGGACTACATACGAATGTATATAAACATAGTTTAAAGTATAGATTCATCCATTTTGCTTCGTATGTAGTTTATATTTGAATCTCTAAAAAGACTTATATTTAAAAACGGAGGGAGTACAACACAGATTACAACACATATAACTTGCAGAAATAGTTGTTCGATAGGACAAAGAAAGAACTCATGCCAATGAATGAGTTAGTGTAAAAAGGTAAAATTTGTATTCTGATTAGGCAGCATCATATTCTGATTAGACAGCGATGTGGGGGCTTATAGCTCCTATGAGACATATTTCAAGTCAATTAGAAGGAGTGCGATGTAGTTGCCATAAATAGCTCCTATGCGCCGTTTTACGTGGCTATAATAGCCCCAATGCGACCAGGTGGTTAAAACACGAGTTCGGTCGTCAATGGGACTGCGGTTAAGGTAAAAACAGGGGGTCAAACTAATCAGTGCGTCTGGTGGTGGGTCCCACTTGTCAGTGCATCGATTCCCCGCGTGACTGAACACGTGCTTCTCCCCTGCTTCTGGTTGCTGCTTCTTCTTCGTTCTCGTCGGCGGCGGCCGCGGCGGAGCATTCATCCACGGCCGTGGCTGCGCATGTGGTGAGTTTATTCGGCACCATTCCCCTCCGTCTTGAGTTAGATCTGACCAAGTGAGCCTCTGTTTGCCCCTGTTTTCCACGAGATCCAGATTGTGCAGGTGGGTGGAACTGGGGAGCGGCGTTGGGCTGAATGAGATGGAGCCAAGAGAGACTACGTCGACCAAGTAATCACCCTGTCCAACCTCTTCAACCCTGCCATGTGTGCCTCGTCTGCTTTCGCTGCCTCACAAAGCCCGCCATTGATAAACAGGGGCAATGTTGCTCGGACCTTCGAATTCAGTGTTGAATTCTTACCATCTAAAGCAAAGCTAGTTGATGGTAGTGTGCGAGACATAGAGAGAGAGAGATACAATTGTGAAATGGGAGGTTGAATTTGAAGAGATTGATCCACAAAAAATACAGAGCATGGAAGAGAGGGCCGTGAGGAATGTTGTGGAGAAAATTGGGGAAAGCATTTTTTGTGGTCCAGAGCAAGAGGTAGCATTGTTACGGTATGATAATTGGAAGGGTGAGTATGTGAGAATTGAGAATGGTGAAGAGATGGTTGATGAAATCGATCGGCAAGACGGCTGGGCAAGCAAACAGACTACCATTCATGCAGAGCTCGTTGATCTGAAATCAGATTCTAAGGTTGGATATGTGCCCTCAAAGTTGGCTTCGCAGATGGTAGATGATGATTGGGCTTCACAAAGACAGATATGCCCATGTTTACGGGTGAAGTGACAATAATAGAGGGGGCTGAGCAAGATGCAGAAGAGGGCTGTGATGGTGCTGCAAGGGTTGTTTGTGTTGATTGGAATTCAGTACAATTAGAAGACACTACTAATTTGGTCATTGCACCAATGGCTGACACTGAGATGGCCAATTTTTTTGGCATTCTAGTAGATCTAGAAGATGATCAAGATGAGGAAGAGAGGGATGAATCGAGTTTGCCTAATGATGCTAGCATAGATGCTTGTGAAGATGTGGATGGACAGCTGATGAAAGATGCTGCAGATGATGTAGATGATGCACATGATGATGAGCTTATAAGTGTGTATGACAAAGAAAATCATGTTATTGAAGTAGGCAAATTGTTCCCAAGCATGAAGGAGTTTAGAATGTGTTTCAAGACTTATGCAGTCAAACATGAGTTTGATGCCAAGACTATGTGGACCGACAGAAAGAAATTTTATGCAAGGTGCAGAGGTTTTGATGGAAGCATCAGGCCTTGCAAGTGGTACATATCTGCTAGAATTCAACCTGATGGAAGTACCATTAGGGTTAATCAAATCCCAAATCCACATACTTGTATTACAAGTTCACAGAGAGTATCAACCATGACATCACAGTTTTGGATTGCAAAAAAGATCACTCCAATTTTAGCCAAGAAACCAAACACTACAACAAAGAAACTTAAAGTGGACTTGGAAAAGCAGTACCCCATTAAGGTGAAGTATACCACAGTGTGGAAAGCAAAACAGAGGGCAATGAAAGAATTATATGGTGATTGGGCAAATACTTTTAGGATGCTTTATAACTTCAAAGCAGAGGTGGAAAAGAGGTCACCTGGCAGTGTTGTGGAGATAGATACTGAGGTAACAGAGGATGGTAGAGTCCTTTTCTCCAAGTTCTTTATGGCTTTAAAGCCTTGCATAGATGGTGTAACACCCCCAGTGTCATGCTACAGTAATCCCCTGTTAATGGTGCCATGTCATCACATTACTGTTGCTAATCTTCACTTGATCCAAATCACTTTTCAAATTCAAATCCAATCTAAAATAAAAAAATCATATTTGTCAGACATGAAATCTAAAATGTTCATCTTGTGCCAAATAATCCCATAACTAATATTAGTAGTGAACCAACTTTTTCACAAAGTGTTTAAGTGCGCTAAATTAGCTAAAACAGTGCTTATAACATTTGTTTAAATGCTTTTTAATTTGTAAAAATGCTAACCTGTTTTATTTAAGTGCTAAACTAATTGTGGCAGTAGCCTAAAACATGATGATATTTTAGGTGTAAGTTTTCTAATTTATAAAACTGTTTTGGTTCTGAAAAGTTTTGGAAAACAGAAAGTTTAAAAGGAAAAGAAAACTGTTAGAGAAAACAAAAGTGAGAGAGATACAGCAACCCCCCTGGACCTAACCCACCTGGGCCGGCCCACCTAACCCACCCGAGCCAGCCCAGATCCTCCCTGCCCGTCCCCTTCCCTATTCCCCCGACCGGGGTCGAAACAGGGGCGTAGCCCCGCCGAACCCACTCGCCGTCGTCGGCGAGGGGTTAGGGCCGCCACGCGCGCGCCTTGGTCCCTCCCCCACTCCACGCCTCTCTTCCTCTCCGCCTCTCCTCTCAGATCCCCTTCCCCCCCCACGCGCTGCTGCATCTCCTCTCCGCCATGGTCGCCACTGCCGTCGCCTCCGCTTGCTCGCCCACATAGCCACCGGCCCCTCCTCGACGAGCCACCGTGTTCAGACGCGCCGTCGACGTCCACTACTACGACCCCGACCACCCGCTCGAGCCGAAGCCCGCTACAGCACCGCCCCGACCAAGTCATCGTCCTCGGCTCCGACGAGCACCGTCGCCCCGCTTCGCCGCTGCTGCTGCTCCTAAGCGTTCACGGGGCCACCATGTGGCGAGCCTCCGTGTCGCTCCCTCCCTCTCTTTCACGCTCTAGCGCGCTCCGTCGCCGTCCCCGTGGAGGTGAGCTCCGCCGCCCGCCATGGTCGCCGCCCGCGCGCCGTACGCGCTTCCGAGCCCTAGCGCAAGTCACTGGAGTGCTCTAGGAGACACGCAGCACCGAGCTGCAGCCCCAACCGCCCCCCTAGGTCGCTCCCGCCGCGATTCGAACGGGGCCTGAGCGCCACAGCCGCTCCCCGTCGCTACTCCGGCCAGCTCCGGCCTCCCCAGCATCGCCTAATACCACCACTTGACGCGGCGTCGACCCGACGTTCGAAAGAGCCCACCCGCGCCTCCGTTTGTGCCCCCTGTCGCCTACTGCATCCTCGCCCAACTCCGGCGACCGCAAACCTCGACGCCGGCGATGCTCGGACCGTCCCCGGCGCCGGCCGTCCTCACCATCGCACCCGTAGGTCCAAACCACCGGTCTGGAGGCCCTCTGTGGCCTTTTTCCGGCCGACTCCGACGCGTCGCCGCCGTTGTAATATCCGCCGCCGGCGCGCCACCACCACCGCTGACGTGGCCGCCCGGGGCCACCACCCTGGTCACTGACCGGTGGCCCTAGTGGCCCCCGCTCGCCCCCCTTGACCAAGTTGACCCGGTTAACCTCGCTGACTGGGCGACCACCAGTCACTGACTGGTGGGCCCGGCCCCTAACACTAATTAAACTAATTAATTTAGTTAAATTTAAACTGATTAGACAATGACAGGTGGGCCTAGTAGTTTTACTAACTAAATTTAGATTAGTTTGAGCTCTGTTTAACCCACTGTCTATGACAGGTGGGTCCCCCGTGTCAGTATTGACCAGTCAACCGGACTGTTGACTGCTGACGTCACTCATATGTCATGCTGACGTCATATTCCTTTTCTGTTAATTTAAGTAATTCCAGAAAATTGCTTTAATCTTTGAAAATTCATAGAAAATAAACGTACCTCGGATGAAAATGTTTTCTACATGAAAGGTGCTCAGAAAAATCCAACGAATCCGATATGCGGTCCGTTCATCTGTCACATGCCTCTAGCATGCTGAACTTGGAATATTCCCCTCTGGTCATCTGTCTGACACAGGTCCGGAACCGAGAATACATTCCCGGTTGAATTCCCCCTTCACCTTTATCGCGTAGCCATACGTTAGGTCACACCCGGCACATCATATTGCCATGTTTTACTTTGTGATGCCTTGTTTGCTCTATATTTATTGTTTCTTCCCCCTCTTCTCTCCGGTAGCCCCCAGACCGATGCCGCCCCTGTGATCGACTACGTCGACGACGAACCCTTGTCTTGCCAGAGCAACCAGGCAAGCCCCCCCCCCTTGATCACCAGATATCGCCTACTCTTCTCTATACTGCTTGCATTAGAGTAGTGTAGCATGTTACTGCTTTCGGTTAATCCTATTCTGTTGCATAGCCTGTCATTGTTGCTACAGTTGTTACCCTTACCTGCTATCCTACTGCTTAGTATAGGATGCTAGGTTCCATCAGTGGCCCTACACTCTTGTCCGTCTGCCATGCTATACTACTGGGCCGTGATCACTTCAGGAGGTGATCACGGGTATATACTATATACTTTATATACATGACACATGTGGTGACTAAAGTCGGGTCGGCTCATTGAGTACCCGCAAGTGATTCTGATGAGGGGGCTGAAAGGACAGGTGGCTCCATCCCGGTAGAGGTGGGCCTGGGTTCCTGACGGCCCCCGACTGTTACTTTGTGGCGGAGCGACAGGGCGGGTTGAGACCACCTAGGAGAGAGGTGGGCCTGGCCCTGGTCGGCGTCCGCGGATACTTAATAATAACACGCTTAACGAGATCTTGGTATTTGATCTGAGTCTGGCCATTTGGTCTATACGCACTGACCAACTACGCGGGAACAGTTATGGGCACTCGGCGTCGTGGTATCAGCCGAAGCTCTTTTTGACGTCAGCGACTGAGTGGCGCGCGCCGCATTGGACCGTAAGCTCACGCTTGTATTAAGGGGGCTAGGTCTGCTTCCGGCCGCGTACGCAACGTGCAGGTGTGCAATGGGCGATGGGCCCAGACCCCTGCGCGCATAGGGTTTAGACCGGCGTGCTGACCTCTCAGTTGAGCCTAGGTGGGGTTGCTACGTGTTGATCTTCCGAGGCCGGGCATGACCTAGAAAAGTGTGTCCGGCCAAATGGGATCGAGCGTGTCGGTTTATGTGGTGCACCCCTGCAGGGAAGTTTATCTATTCGAATAGTCGTGTCCCTCGGTAAAAGGACGATCCGGAGTTGTACCTTGACCTTATGACAACTAGAACCGGATACTTAATAAAACACACCCTCCCAAGTGCCAGATATAACCCGGTGATCGCTCTCTAACAGGGCGACGAGGAGGGGATCGCCGGGTAGGATTATGCTATGCGATGCTACTTGGTGAACTTACCATCTATTCTCTTCTACATGCTGCAAGATGGAGGTGGCCAGAAGCGTAGTCTTCGACAAGATTAGCTATCCCCCTCTTATTCTGGCATTCTGCAGTTCAGTCCACCGATATGGCCCTTTACACATATACCCATGCATATGTAATGTAGCTCCTTGATTGCGAGTACTTTGGATGAGTACTCACGGTTGCTTTTCTCCCTCTTTTCCCCCTTTCCATTCTACTTGGTTGTCGCAACCAGATGTTGGAGCCCAGGAGCTTGACGCCACCGCCGACGACGACTCCTACTACACTGGAGGTGCCTACTACTACGTGCAGGCCGCTGACGACGACCAGGAGTAGTTTAGGAGGATCCCAGGCAGGAGGCCTGTGCCTCTTTCGATCTGTATCCCAGTTTGTGCTAGCCATCTTATGGCAACTTGTTTAACTTATGTCTGTACTCAGATATTGTTGCTTCCGCTGACTCGTCTATGATCGAGCACTTGTATTCGAGCCCTCGAGGCCCCTGGCTTGTATTATGATGCTTGTATGACTTATTTTTATTTATAGAGTTGTGTTGTGATATCTTCCCGTGAGTCCCTGATCTTGATCGTACACGTTTTCGTGTATGATTAGTGTACGATTGAATCGGGGGCGTCACAAGTTGGTATCAGAGCCGACTGCCTGTAGGAATCCCCCTTCCCAACTCCTTGGCCGAAGTTGAGTCTAGTCGTTGCAAAACTTTTACTAACATGGTTGTGCGGCTTACGGGCCCACGTCGCCATTGGGTGGTAGTAGTATCTTTTATTCCTCGACCTTTACTCTGGGACTCTGAACTCTCTCCTATTCGGGTTAAATGATTTTGCTAAAAAGACTAACTGTAGGTTCTCGTAAATACTTTCTCCCGGAGAGCCCCTTCCGGCCAGATGATCGCCTGCTGCACCAGAAGATTCTGAAGACACTCTCTGATGCTTTCCCGAGACCCTTGTGCCCTTCGCCATTGCGATCCCTACCACCGATAAATCTTTATGGATAACTACATACTTTTGTCGTTCATACCTTCATCCCCAGTTGCCCTTGTTATTACAAGGTGCCCTCAAATACTCTCCGATGTTCCAAGCATCCATTATGCTTACTACCCCGCAGTTCCTTGCTGCATGAATACCCCTACGAATAATTCTTCACCCTTATCGAGGAACTGTTCATTACTAGTTGATCATATGATCCACAAGGTACATTGATATACTATCCGGTCTTCCGGTAATTCCCTGCCAGCTGTTGTTGTGCAAATACTTGTCTGCTTGCATTATGGTTGCGTTCCATATGTCTAGCAATATTCATTAGTATCCCTTGTCATCATCATTTTCAGCCTTTGATTTGATATGTGGTGAATGCTCGCAATCCTCAGCCGAAATCCTAGAATTCATCCTTCCGGATCAGATGTCATTTTAAACATGAACTGGTTCTCGACCAACCGAATAGCCGGCGGTTGTACCCGTAAGTTTACTCAACTTATCCATCCTCAATCAGAGCGTTTGCTTCTAATCTCTTGATTTGGAAATCGCAATTCCTTTGCATTTGAAATTTGAATTAGTTAGTTATTCCCATAATCTGATGCCTTTGCATTCTTTCTTCCTCTGATTGAGTACCGATACTCACATCAGCTCTGTTGTGGATCGCCCGATCCATTGTTGGATTTTTATCCGACAGTGTCCTTCATATTCAATCACCTTGAGAAGTTCTTCCCTCATACATAATGCCTTCGGTAAATTGTATCCTCTCCTTTTGTCAACCATGCTCTGCTTTCGAGCTGGTGATATTTACTCTTGGAACTTGTGGTATATGTTTCTAAGATATCCCGATGGGTTGAACCTTATGCCTTCCTTAATCTGTGTGACCCGAAAACTTTTCACGGGTCATACTCCTCTAGTAATTCACCCGGTAGGTTTTCACACTGAAATCATGTTTATTAGAGCAGTGAATGAATGGTCTCGCATTGGAGAAGTGGGAGTCGACCTTGAACTTTGTGTTCATGCCCATGGAAACGATGTAGATCGTATCATTAAAGCTTCTCTTCAAATAAATATTTCCTTGGTATAAGTTTATCTTATATCTGGGATCTGGCATTTTGCAATCGTTGTTCCGGCCATGTTCTCCTTTTAAATACCATTTCTCGGACAAGTTGAAGTACTTGTCTTCTGCAGATCATTCCACCTGTACAACCCTTACTTTGATCTAACGTCGAGTGTTACACTCTGGTATCTCAAGAATACCACGAAACTACATAACTTCTTATGAGTTCTTCGTCAACTATTATTCTCGCCAATTCCAATTTCCCTCGGGTTCTAAGTTATTAGTCACTCGAGAACACCGTTAAGTGAATCGATTCCGCACTCCGATTCAATAACTCTAAGTAATTTTCGTTGCTTATGATTTAATAACCCTTCAAGTCATTCCTAGCCTGATCGGCTATATCATTATCGTGCACCTTTTTAACTGTGCTATCTGGTCCTTCTTTCCGAAGCACAATTTTCGACGATGAGCTAATCTTACGTCAATCTCCCTCGTCATATCATTTCGCCTTGAATTGCAAACTTGATTTCGAGTTTGTGTCGTACCCATGGTTCCAGTAACCTTTTGCTTCACCATTCCCTTGGTGTGATGTCGTCGCCGATCGATTACATCTTCGTGAAATCTCTCGACAATTGTGTCGTGCTCATCAACATTCTGAGTTCTTCCAGCATATCAATCGAATTCGTGATGAGTACTACCATCCTTGACCCTCGATGATTTGAGTTATCATCGACAACTCCCTTGTATTCTTTCCAACACATGCTTGATCATGTCTTGGTTATACCTTGGACTCCTTGCTATTCCTGCAATTGTTCCTTGAGTATTTCTTGTGATCTTCAACTCCAACCCCTACTTGTAACACCATGTTAATGATACCTCGAAGCATGACTGAGGTATTCCGAATATCAACAAGAACATTGGAAGCACATTGTCGAATGTTTCTTGATCTATTATCCAAACACCGTTGTATGTGTAATATCATGATTCTTCCCTCGCCCCCTTTATCTAAATGCTTTTGAACTTGCTGTCTTATCATGGATATCATACTCTGCTTGTCCTTGGGAAGGACATACCCCTGAAATATGCGTTTAAACACATTTCCTTTCCATTGTCTTGTTTAACCTTTCTTGCGATCTATATGATCTAAGCAAAAAGAATTCCCTGCTTATAAAAACGCCTCAAGGTACAATTCGGTCAGTACGACCCTGTTACTAAAGTTGATGACATTCTGGTAACCGCCGATGGACGAGAACTTTGCCTACTGGTCTGCCTCATTTCAACGAGCAGGAAAATAGTTCTCTTCATCCCTCGCCCTTGGTACCAACGTGGTTGGCAACATAGCTGACAGTCTATCATTTGACATGCCTTACTATCGGCCCCCTTTCTACTTTTAACCCACATGGTGGGCTCATAACCCACAGTTCCACAGGATCGGAACCTGACTCTCCTGTATATCTTTGATTCCAAAATATTCTTGCAATTGGCTTCGTATCATGTCACGAGCCACCTTTCGAGAGATGATCTATTCCCGATGCTCTGAACCCCTTTATCGCACTCTGTTCAGGTATCAATTTGTTCATTCGCTTGAAACTTCCTATCGTACCTTCTTACTTTGCTCTCGATGTTTATTAAGTTTCAACTCGAGAGATACTTCTGCCTCATTCCCTGAATTGTTCACTAGATAATTAACCCTATAAGGCTCAGTTCTCCGAAGTTACTCTTTACTTCCCCACTTAAATCTCGGGACGAGATTTCTTGTAGTGGAGGAGATTTGTAACACCCCCAGTGTCATGCTACAGTAATCCCCTGTTAATGGTGCCATGTCATCACATTACTGTTGCTAATCTTCACTTGATCCAAATCACTTTTCAAATTCAAATCCAATCTAAAGTAAAAAAAATCATATTTGTCAGACATGAAATCTAAAATGTTCATCTTGTGCCAAATAATCCCATAACTAATATTGGTAGTGAACCAACTTTTTCACAAAGTGTTTAAGTGCACTAAATTAGCTAAAACAGTGCTTATAACATTTGTTTAAATGCTTTTTAATTTGTAAAAATGCTAACCTGTTTTATTTAAGTGCTAAACTAATTGTGGCAGTAGCCTAAAACATGATGATATTTTAGGTGTAAGTTTTATAATTTATAAAACTGTTTTGGTTCTGAAAAGTTTTGGAAAACAGAAAGTTTAAAAGGAAAAGAAAACTGTTAGAGAAAACAAAAGTGAGAGAGATACAGCAACCCCCCTGGACCTAACCCACCTGGGCCGGCCCACCTAACCCACCCGAGCCAGCCCAGATCCTCCCTGCCCGTCCCCTTCCCTATTCCCCCGACCGGGGTCAGAACAGGGGCGTAGCCCCGCCGAACCCACTCGCCGTCGTCGGCGAGGGGATAAGGCCGCCACGCGCGCGCCTCGGTCCCTCCCCCACTCCACGCCTCTCTCCCTCTCCGCCTCTCCTCTCAGATCCCCTCCCCCCCCCACGCGCTGCTGCTTCTCCTCTCCGCCATGGTCGCCACTATCGTCACCTTCGCTTGCTCGCCCACGTAGCCACCGACCCCTCCTCGACGAGCCACCGTGTTCAGACGCGCCGTCGACGTCCACTACTACGACCCCGACCACCCGCTCGAGCCGAAGCCCGCTATAGCACCGCCCCGACCAAGTCATCGTCCTCGGCTCCGACGAGCACCGTCGCCCCGCTTCGTCGCTTCTGCTGCTCCTAAGCGTTCACGGGGCCGCCATGTGGCCGCTAGGTGAGCCTCCGTGTCGCTCCCTTCCCTCTCTTTCACGCTCTAGCGCGCTCCGTCGCCGTCCCCGCGGAGGTGAGCTCCGCCGCCCGCCATGGCCGCCGCCCGCGTGCCGTACGCGCTTCCGAGCCCTAGCGCAAGTCACTGGAGTGCTCCAAGAGACGCGCAGCACCGAGCTGCAGCCCCAACCGCCCCCTAGGTCGCTCCCGCCGCGATTCGAACGGGGCCTGAGCACCACCGCCGCTCCCCGTCGCTACTCCGGCCAGCTCCGGCCTCCCCAGCATCGCCTAATACCACCACTTGACGCGGCGTCGACCCGGCATTCGAAAGAGCCCACTCGCGCCTCCGTTCGTGCCCCCTGTCGCCTACTGCATCCTCGCCCAACTCCGGCGACCGCAAACCTCGACGCCGGCGATGCTCGAACCATCCCCGGCGCCGGCCATCCTCACCATCGCGTGCGCGACGCCAGCACGCACCCGTAGGTCCAAACCGCCGGTCTGGAGGCCCTCTGTGGCCTTTTTCCGGCCGACTCCGGCGCATCGCCGCCGTTGTAATATCCGCCGCCGGCGCGCCACCGCCACCGCTAACTTGGCCGCCCGGGGCCACCACCCTGGTCACTGACCGGTGGCCCAAGTGGCCCCCGCTCGCCCCCCTTGACCAAGTTGACCCGGTCAACCTCGCTGACTGGGCGACCACCAGCCCCGCCCCTAACACTAATTAAATTAATTAATTTAGTTAAATTTAAACTGATTAGACACTGACAGGTGGGCCAGTAGTTTTACTAACTAAATTTAGATTAGTTTGAGCTCTGTTTAACCCACTGTCTATGACAGGTGGGGTCCCCCGTGTCAATTTTGACCAGTCAACCGGACTGTTGACTGCTGACGTCACTCATACGTCATGCTGGCGTCATATTCCTTTTCTATTAATTTAAGTAATTCTAGAAAATTGCTTTAATCTTTGAAAATTCATAGAAAATAAACCGTACCTCGGATGAAAATGTTTTCTACATGAAAGGTGCTCAGAAAAATCCAACGAATCCGAATATGCGGTCCGTTCATCTGTCACATGCCTTTAGCATGCTGAACTTGGAATATTTCCCCTCCGGTCATCTGTCTGACACAGGTCCGGAACCGGGAATACATTCCCGGTTGAATTCCCCCTTCACCTTTATCGCGTAGCCATATGTTAGGTCACACCCGGCACATCATATTGCCATGTTTTACTTTGTGATGCCTTGTTTGCTCTATATTTATTGTTTCTTCCCCCTCTTCTCTCCGGTAGACCCCGAGACCGATGCCGCCCCTGTGATCGACTACGTCGACGACGAACCCTTGTCTTGCCAGAGCAACCAGGCAAGCCCCCCCCCTTGATCACCAGATATCGCCTACTCTTCTCTATACTGCTTGCATTAGAGTAGTGTAGCATGTTACTGCTTTCGGTTAATCCTATTCTGTTGCATAGCCTGTCATTGTTGCTACAGTTGTTACCCTTACCTGCTATCCTACTGCTTAGTATAGGATGCTAGGTTCCATCAGTGGCCCTACACTCTTGTCCGTCTGCCATGCTATACTACTGGGCCGTGATCACTTCGGGAGGTGATCACGGGTATATACTATATACTTTATATACATGACACATGTGGTGACTAAAGTCGGGTCGGCTCGTTGAGTACCCGCAAGTGATTCTGATGAGGGGGCTGAAAGGACAGGTGGCTCCATCCCGGTAGAGGTGGGCCTGGGTTCCTGACGGCCCCCGACTGTTACTTTGTGGCGGAGCGACAGGGCGGGTTGAGACCACCTAGGAGAGAGGTGGGCCTGGCCCTGGTCGGCGTCCGCGGATACTTAATAATAACACGCTTAACGAGATCTTGGTATTTGATCTGAGTCTGGCCATTTGGTCTATACGCACTAACCAACTACGCAGGAAGAGTTATGGGCACTCGGCGTCGTGGTATCAGCCGAAGCTCTTTTTGACGTCAGCGACTGAGTGGCGCGCGCCGCATTGGACCGTAAGCTCACGCTTGTATTAAGGGGGCTAGGTCTGCTTCCGGCCGCGTACGCAACGTGCAGGTGTGCAATGGGCGATGGGCCCAGACCCCTGCGCGCATAGGGTTTAGATCGGCGTGTTGACCTCTCTGTTGAGCCTAGGTAGGGCTGCGACGTGTTGATCTTCCGAGGCCAGGCATGACCCAGAAAAGTGTGTTCGGCCAAATGGGATCGAGCGTGTTGGGTTATGTGGTGCACCCCTGCAGGGAAGTTTATCTATTCGAATAGCCGTGTCCCTCGGTAAAAGGACGACCCGGAGTTGTACCTTGACCTTATGACAACTAGAACCGGATACTTAATAAAACACACCCTCCCAAGTGCCAGATATAACCCGGTGATCGCTCTCTAACAGGGCGACGAGGAGGGGATCGCCGGGTAGGATTATGCTATGCGATGCTACTTGGTGAACTTACCATCTATTCTCTTCTACATGCTGCAAGATGGAGGTGGCCAGAAGCGTAGTCTTCGACAAGATTAGCTATCCCCCTCTTATTCTGGCATTCTGCAGTTCAGTCCACCGATATGGCCCTTTACACATATACCCATGCATATGTAGTGTAGCTCCTTGCTTGCGAGTACTTTGGATGAGTACTCACGGTTGCTTTTCTCCCTCTTTTCCCCCTTTCCATTCTACCTAGTTGTCGCAACCAGATGTTGGAGCCCAGGAGCTTGACGCCACCGTCGATGACGACTCCTACTACACTTGAGGTGCCTACTACTACGTGCAGGCCGCTGACGACGACCAGGAGTAGTTTAGGAGGATCCCAGACAGGAGGCCTGTGCCTCTTTCGATCTGTATCCCAGTTTGTGCTAGCCATCTTATGGCAACTTGTTTAACTTATGTCTGTACTCAGATATTGTTGCTTCCGCTGACTCGTCTATGATCAAGCACTTGTATTCGAGCCCTCGACGCCCCTGGCTTGTATTATGATGCTTCTATGACTTGTTTTTATTTATAGAGTTGTGTTGTGATATCTTCCCGTGAGTCCCTGATCTTGATCGTACACGTTTGCGTGTATGATTAGTGTACGATTGAATCGGGGGCGTCACAGATGGCTTCAAAGCAGGGTGCCGTCACAGATGGCAAATGGAATGGTCCATTGGCAGCATGCAATGCTTTAGATGGACACAACTGGATGTTCCTTGTTGCTATTGGTTTGTTTCAGTCAGAGACAGAGGTTTCATGGACATGGTTCATGATGCGGTTGAAAAGATGCATAGGGCCAGTGTCACCTCTGGCAGTACACACAGATGCATGTAAAGGGCTAAAAAATGCAGTGAAGAATGTTTTTCCTCATTGTGATCAGAGGGAGTGCTTCGGCCATATGTGGATGAATTTGATATAAAAAATTCAGAGGGGAAGAATTTGGGAGAATGTGGCCAACAGCAAGATCTTACACAAAACAAACACATTCTATCATCTTGATAAGATAAAAGCAGCATGCAGTGAGTTTGGTCCATGGTTGAACACCTATCATTCTCTATTGTGGTACAGATCAGGATTTTAACACTGTCATCAAGTGTGATCATATCAACAATAACTTGGCAGAAAGTTTTAACAACAAGATAAAGCAGTTAAAGAACTTGCCTGTGCATGACATGGTTGACCAAATCAGGATCATGATCATGGGCATGTGGGAATTGAGAAGAAGGATTGGTGATTGTCTGCAAGGGGATAAGCTTCCTGCAGTGGTACAACAGGTGGTGAACAGGAGTAGAAATCTTATACATTTGTCTGTGGAAAAATCTTCATTATGGGGTGCTGAAGTTAGAGATACCAAGACTGGAAGGAGGCATGTTGTTAACACTGAGTTGCATGACTGTACTTGCCTCGAGTGGCAACACACCGGGAAACCATGTGACCATGCCATTATTTTCTTGGCCTCCCAACCCAAGATAAACATGCACCCATATTTACATGAATATTACTCAGGGCAAGATTCAAGACTGCATATGCAACTCCAATTCCAGCACTTACAGATCAGTCTCAGTGGCCTGAAGTGGAAATTGAATTTTCCATGTGTCCTCCCCTAACAAAAAGAAAGGCTGGCAGGCCTAAAGAGAGTAGATTCAAGACATGGTTTGAGAAAGGTGGGAGTAGTAAAAAGGGGAAGGGGAAGAAGGATGCAAAGCCAAAAAGGTCCCAAAAAGGTAACAAAAATAGATGCAAGTTGTGCCAGGAACTTGGGCACTGAAAAGGATCTCCAAAATGTCATTACACTCCTGAAAGGCCAAAGTATGTTTACGTTTGTGTTTTTTTATTTGGGTGTTGTTTTTAATTACATGCAAAATTACAAGCTGGGTTTTCCAGGAGGAAGCGTGGAGGTCAACCCCTTGTTGTTCAAGATTGCTGGGCAATCAAAAAGGCAAGAATCAATGGCTGTAGAAAACAGAGAAATTTTGGTGATGAACCAGAGTTGGATGATGCTGCGATGCAAAATGAGCAAGAGTTGGATGATGTTGTGATGCAAAATGATCAAGATTTGGATGATGTTGTGCAAAACGAGGCAGTTTTTGATCTTATGATGCATCATGAGCAACATTTGGATGATGATGTGGTGCAGAATGTGGTGCAAACTGAAGCTGTTGCGGCAGATGTTCTGCAAACTGAAGTTGTTGCGGCAAATGTTCCGCAAACTGAGCCTATATTGCAAGTTGTATTACCAATTGAAGCTATTGGAGTTGATGTAGATGTTGTGGTGCCAACTGAAGCTATCCCAGCTAGTCCAGTTAAGAAAACCAAGAGTTTGAGTGAACTAGGTGTGGTAGGATCAAAAAGTGGTAAGAAGAAGAAATCGAGTGGTAAGAAGAAGTGAAAACTTCTTTTATCAAACTTGTCTAATGGTGATGTGTGTTGTAGAATAACAAACTTGCCTCAATTTGTGTAAAATGGTATTTGTGTAATGCTATTCAAATTCTGGCCGAATTTCAAATTTGACCCAAAATTCAAGTTTGACCCAAAATTCAAATTTGAAATTGTTTAGAGCAGAGCTAATGTCACATTCGACGGCTGAGTACTTAAACATCCTCCTTCCTGCACATGGGAGCTTTCATCCCCATACTCCATAGCTGTAACCTGTAAACAACAACAATGGCGTCTTCTGGTGTCTTGTTTCCAGGCTTTGTTTGGTTCCTATGCCTCTTTTGCTTCCTTTGCAGCCTACCACTAGCCATCTGCAACGAAACTGAAAATGATAGGCAAGCTCTCCTCTGCTTCAAGTCCCGGCTCTCGGGTCCAGCAGGAGTTTTAGCTTCATGGAGGAACACGTCCCCGGACATTTGCGAGTGGCATGGGATCACCTGCAACACGGTGTTCCCTCGTCGTGTGATTGCGCTGGACCTTGAGTCACAAGGCATCTCAGGCTCCATATCACCTTGCGTTGCTAACCTGACCTCTCTTGCAAGGCTGCAGCTGTCAAACAATGGCTTCAATGGTGGCATACCATCAGAGCTTGGCCTCCTGAGCCGGCTCCGTGAGCTCAACCTCAGCAAGAACACTTTGGAAGGTAACATACCGCCATCTCTGGGTAGCAGCCGTTCTCTTACATATGTCAATCTTGGGATGAATGCTCTAACAGGGGTCATCCCGGAGTCCCTAGCAAATAGTTCATCCCTCCAAGTACTTTGGCTCATGAGCAATAGGCTTAGTGGAAAACTACCAAAGGCTCTCTTCAGCACATCGTCTCTTCTTGATATTTCCCTCCAACAGAACAACCTTGTTGGTTCTATACCTGTTGTTTCTGCCACTGCTTCCCCTATTCAATACCTCGATTTAAGGCACAATCATATTTCAGGAAAAATACCTTCCTCGCTAGGGAACCTTTCCTCCCTCATCGATCTTCGTCTTACAGAGAATAATTTAGTAGGGAGTATACCAGACAGCTTAGGTCATATCTCAACACTGCAGATACTGACCTTAAATGTGAACAACTTGTCTGGGACAGTTCCACCATCTCTATTCAATATGTCATCTCTGACATTCTTGGCTTAGGAAACAACTCGCTTGCTGGAAGGCTACCCTACAATATTGGCTACACACTCCCAAATATTCAGTATTTAATCCTCTCATCAAACAAGTTTGATGGCCCTATCCCAGCTTCTCTTTCCAAAGCTTACAGCCTTCGTCAGCTTTACCTGTATAATAACAGCCTAACTGGGTTTATACCCTTCTCTGGGTCATTGCCAAATTTGGAGGAACTTGATTTGTCATACAACAAGCTAGAAGCAGGAGACTGGGAATTTGTCTCTTCACTCACAAGTTGTACCAGGTTGACTATGCTGATGTTGGCTGGGAACAATCTTCAAGGCAAAATACCAAGTTCGATAGGCAATCTTTCTGATAGTCTCGAGTGGCTGTGGCTAAGGGAAAACCAAATTTCTGGGCCTATACCACCTGAGATTGGCAATCTTAAGAGCCTCAGCAGGTTGTACATGGATTACAATCTTATCACTGGAAATATACCACCAACAATTAGTAATTTGCAGAGCTTGGTCCATCTATCCTTTGCACATAACAAACTGTCAGGGCAAATACTGGATACTATTGGTAATCTGGTTAAGCTAAATTCTCTGAAATTGGATGGGAACAACATTAGCGGAAGGATACCTGCAAGTATAGGACGTTGTACTCAACTCCAAATACTCAACCTTGCTCACAACTCACTAGAAGGGAATATACCAAGTGAAATCTTCAAAATTTCTTCGCTTTCTGAAGAGTTGGACTTGTCACACAATTACCTATCTGGGGGAGTACCAGCGGAAGTTGGCAATCTCATTAATGTGAACAAAATTAGCATATCAAATAACAGGTTATCCGGCAACATCCCATCCACTCTTGGCCAGTGTGTGGTTCTGGAGTACTTGGATATTTCTCATAACAATTTGTCCGGAAAGATTCCACAGTTCCTCACATCCTTAAGTTCCCTGCAAAATCTTAACTTATCCTTCAACAATTTTGATGGAGCAGTTCCAGGAGGCGGTATTTTTAACAATACTGGTGCAGTGTCAGTTGAAGGAAATCATGATTTGTGTACCAGCATTCCAACAGGAGGTATACCTCTTTGTTCAACACAAGTTGACAGAAAAGGGAAACAAAATTCATCGGCTCTAGTCCTACGGATAGTAATGCCAGCTGTTTCTGCTGTCCTATTAATTTTGTCGTGTATTGCAACAATTTACTGGAGGAAGAGGATGCAGGAAAATCCACATTTGCAAGAATTCAGTGAGCACATGAAGAAGATATCATATGAAGACATTGTAAGGGCAACAGATAGGTATTCTCCAGCAAACCTAATTGGATCAGGATCATTTGGAGTGGTTTACAAGGGCAGTTTGAGGCTTCAGGAAGATCAGGTTGCCATCAAGATATTCAGCCTAAATAATTATGGAGCAAATAGGAGCTTTATTGCAGAGTGTGAAGCCCTGCGAAATGCCCGTCACCGGAATCTTGTAAAGATCATCACATCATGTTCTTCTGTGGATTCTAATGGGGCAGATTTCAAGGCCCTAGTGTTCCAATACATGCCGAATGGGAACCTAGAAATGTGGCTGCATCCGGAAGACCTTGAACATGGTGAGAAACATATCCTGACTTTAAGCCGAAGGATCAATATTGGCTTGGATGTAGCCTTTGCTTTGGATTATCTTCATAACCAGTGTGCATCTCCACTAATACACTGTGACCTAAAGCCAAGCAATATTCTTTTGGATCTTGACATGGTTGCCTATGTCACTGACTTTGGCCTGGCAAGGTTTGTACTCACAACATCAAATGTACAAGAAGGTGATTCGACAAGTCTGGCCTGCCTAAAAGGATCCATCGGATACATCCCTCCAGGTGAGACTAAGCATATCCTCAGTAATGTTGGACTATTGGGTTCGTTTTTTCTTTAGAGTTGTACATATACTGCAGATTTCTCTAATTGTGTTTGTAAATGTAAATGCAGAGTATGGCATGAGCGCAGAGATATCAACCAAGGGTGACGTCTACAGTTTTGGAGTGCTTCTGTTACAGATGATAACAGGGCGAAGTCCAACTGACAAAAATTTCAGTGATGGTGCAAGCCTTCATGAATTTGTTCGTAGAGCATTTCCAGATAATATTTGTGACGTTGTTGATCAAACAATGCTAGAAGACGACAGCAATGCACAAGAAGTAATAAAGAACTGTGTCATTCCACTTGTTAGAATAGGCCTCTCTTGCTCCATGACATCGCCCAAAGAGCGGCCGGACATGGGCCAAGTTTCTACTGAGATCCTTAGAATCAAGCATGTGGCCTCACGCATGTATGTCAGATGAAGCAAAGCATAGGCAGGATGGTTGCTAGCGATGGAAATTCGTGTAAAGAAGAATAATGATGTACCTGTACTATCTCATGGCTTTTCCTTCTTTTGAGTTCAGTTAGACAGATAGTGACCCTTGCAAACAGTGTAATCTTCTCTTTTGCTCTATTTCAGTTTTAATAATTTTCTTCTCCAATCTCAGAATTGCATAACTCACGGCTGGGCTAGTTATTTTTTTCAACTGTAACTTCAGATTTCCTGAAATTTGAACAGTAGACTCACATGAATATAGTATCTTATTTTAGGAAATTTGAACAGTACAAATCATATATTAACATCTTTAAATAATTTTTCATTAATAATTTTATAATAATTAATCTCGAATATTAACAATAATAAACTGAATATTAACATATTTTAATATTGAATATTGTGCATTGTTGGTATCTGAGCTAGTGTTTAAAGTATCTAAATTTAGAAGTTAGCACAGGTAAAGTAATAAATGCTAAAGAAAATATTGATATAAGGTGCAGAATAAATCCCTCTAAAGAACATACTTGGCATACTACTCATAGCCAACTAAATACAATTGTTGATTTGATATATAGCTTTTTGATATCTTGGGGGAAAAGAAAAGACTACTTAGACCAAAAATTTGAATGTTTTTTAGGAAATACCAAAGACTTGTAGAAAAGTACTCTGGGTTGAATAATAAAATTGATCTAGTTCTACATAAACTAGACGAAGCAAAGGCAAAGCAGAATACAGTACTCCCTCTGTCCCATAATGTAAGACGTTTTTTTACTCTAGTGTAGTGTCAAAAAACGTCTTACATTATGGGACGGAGGGAGTAATTTGTAAGAATAACGACTACATTAGAGAAGTTCTATACATCGGCAAAAATATAGGCTACTATCCAAGTAAAAGTAAAGACCCAGGTGAGATTATTAGATACATTGGATATCGAAAAGATAGTGCAAGAAGTAAAAACTTTTATCCTTTCATAAAGGGTCGATCGGATACATCCCACCAGGTGAGATTAAGCATGTCCTCAGCAATGTTAGATTATTGGGTGTGTTTGTTCTTTACGGAGTTGCAACTTGCAAATATTGCAGATTCTCTAACTGTGTTTGTAAATGTAAATGCTGGCATGAGAGAAGAGATATCAACCAAGGGTGATGTCTACAGTTTTGGAGTGCTTCTGTTACAAATGATAACAGGGCGAAGTCCAACGACGGAAAATTCAGTGAAGGTGCAAGCCTTCATGAATTTGTTCGTAGAGCATTTCCAGATAATATTTGTGAGGTTGTTGATCCAACAATGCTACAAGATGACAGCAACGCACCGAAAGTGATGAAGAACTGTGTCGCTCTAATGGTTAGAATAGGCCTCTCCTGCTCCATGACATCGCCCAAAGACCGGCCGGGCATGGGACAAGTTTCTGCGGAGATCCTTAGAATCAAGCATCTGGCCTCATGCATGGATTTCAGATGAAGCAAAGATTGGCAGGATGGTACCTAGTGACAGAAATTCATGTAAAAAGGAACAATGCTGTACTATCTTACATGGCTTTTCGAAGAATAAAAAATAGTTCAGTTAGTGACACTTGCAGACAGTACCCTTCTCTTTTCATTTCGTTTCATGTTCAGACTTTACCTTATTTGTACAAGCGAGTAGTATTTATAAAAGCACAGCCCGAACGAACAGAGCTAGACCGATTTGCGCAGTCAGAGTAAATATTTGGGAAGCTGACTTGGAACAAGCCAGAGTTAATGGTGTTGAGAACCAAACCTGCGCCCAATCCGCGGAGAAGAACGCCCCATATCAGGTAGATAGGCAGATAGGCATGGCACAAGCGTGTACCTGGTTGTCGCAGAACCCTAGTTTGGCCCGCCCCTTGATCCCGACTGACGCTGCTTGTAGCGCAAGCTGTTGCTGTGGTTGAAGAGAAGACCAGGTAGAATAAGTTCTTAAGGAGGCAATGTGGTCTGAAGCTGTCTTACAAGATTAACTATCTTGCTAGCAGTCTGTTCTGTTGCCAGATCTTTACCCACACTATTGTCTCTGAATAGGTTTCATTTCCCAGCATCACAACAGACTCTGGTAAGTAAACGAAGGAGCTCATAAGCTGCATCAAAATCATAGCTAATAATGCCCACCAAGAATTGGCAACCTAGTGAAAAATTAGAAGATGTCAACTAAGCAATAACTGCTCGACTCTGAAAACCTCTACAAGACGCAGACCAGGACCAAATTTCAGTAGTGAGCCGGCTGCTGGCTCATTGGAGTCAAGAATCAGGAACATGCTTATACGAAACCTACACTCCAGTTCGCTTCGAATGATCATGAGATCAGCGAACCAGGCAACTAATTAGTTGGTACTCCGGATGATCATGAGTACTAGCATGCTGTGAAAGCAGCAGGCTGGGAGGGAGGGAGGGGTCTCACCTCTATCGGCGAAGGGATCTTGGTGCGGGCGGCGGCGGCGGCGCAGAGCTCCACTGCGTGGTGGGCCTGGAGATGCGGGCCGATGTGACCCCGCAGGCGACGTTTGGCCCGCCCTTCAGTGGCCGAGGCCCAGCAGAACGAACGCCACGTCGACGCGAGCAGGGGCGGTAGCGGCATCCGGGGCGGAGGACGGACGCGCCCGCCGTGCTGGAATCGGAAACCCTCCTGGATGACGCCGCATTGATTGCGCCAGATCGAAACCGGATTCACCAAATCCAAACCCCACCCCGCCGTGATCGGAACGGTTTCCTCTGCCGCGCTACGTTTTAGTCACCTTCCTTTTTCGGCTAATCACGGTCCAAACCACGTTTTAATCCGCGGCCAGCAGCCAGCAGCGTCATTTGTTTGGCGCTAAGCTGGACTAATGCCCGATTACAGGGCTTAATAGGCCTACTGCCGCCTAGCTACTAGGTAGGCAATGATGGTAGGCAGCCGCCGTGTTCGGGAGAGTCCGCGTCCGCCCCCGCCCGCGGCGTTGCGTGCGTACCTATATATACCAGCCGCCTCGCCGGAGAGCGGCAGGGAGCTAGCCAAGCCAAGCCAAGGGCGTCTGATCTGATCTCATCGGAGGAGCAGAGGAGGAAAGCGGAGCACCGCAGCCGGCGATGGCGCGCGGCAAGGTCGCCATGAGGCTAGTCGGGAACGCGGGGGAGCGCGCCAGGAAGCACGCCAAGAGGGCCGCGGGGCTCAAGAAGAAGGCGTCGGAGCTCGCCACGCTCTGCGGGGTCCCGGTCGGGCTCGTCTGCGCCGGCACCGGCGCCGGGGCTACGCCGCTCGTGTGGGAGTCGGAGGAGGGCGTGCTCGAGAGGTATCGACGCGCCGTCCCGCCGGAGGCCCGCGCGGGGCACACGCACCGGGCCTACCTCGAGACGGAGCTGGGCAAGCGGAGGGCCAAGCTCGCCAGGGCGCGCCACGGCTGCCCCGCCGCGCTCCCGGACTGGGACGAGGCGCTCAACGACATGACGCTGGACGACGCGCGGGAGCTGCTCCAGGCCATCGACGCCGCGCTGCGGGCCACGGGAGACAGGATGGAGGCGCTGGGCTTGCCTGCCGACGGCGGCCACGGCGCGCTCGATCAGCAGGCCGCGCCGGACTCTCCCGACGACGCCGTCATGCCGCAGCAGCTCGGGCACGGTGGCGGCGTGCCCTGGGCCGGAGGCTACCACCCCGTGGACATGGCCGACGCCGCCGACTTCCAGCAGCTGCAGATGGTGCCGTACGACGGCGGGGACAACGACGGGGTGATCGCGCCGGGCCTCGCCAATGCTGACTACAACTACTCGGGCTGCGGCGACCAGATGCTCGCTCCGGACTTCGCCGATGCTGGCTACAAGTACAACTACACGGGCGGCGGCGACGGGATGCTCACGCTGGGCTCCGCCAATGCTGGCTGCAACTACTCGGGCGGCGGCAACGGGATGCTCGCGCCAGGCTTCGCCAATGCTGTCTGCAACTACTCAGGCGGCGGCGACGGGATGCTCGCGCTGGGCCTCGCCAATGCTGGCTACCACTACTCGGGCGGCGGCGACCAGACGCTCGCGCCGGGCTTCGGCAACGCTGACTACAAGTGGCCTGATCTTACCATGTGGCACACCGACAAGGTGTGCGACGCAGCCATGCCACCTGGGTACTACCCTGACGAGGTCGCCACCGGCGGCGACTACGTGAACGCACTATCATCTGGTTACAGCTACACCATGGGCATGGGCATGGGTATGAGCGTGGGCGACAACTTCACCAGTCTGGAGAGCAACTACACGGCGGCGCATTGGCAGGCCGAGGCGTTCCAGCGCTCCGACGCCAGCACCAGCACCGGCGAGCTGCTGTCAGCTGCATCATCGCCTCGTTATCTCTACTAGACTAGTACTTTTGTCACGGAAGGTGTTTAGGTCCACGAGGAAGAAAGCGTTCTGTTACTAGGGAAAGAAAATTGCAGTGGTAGTTTCGTAGCTAGCTAGAATATCTTGGTTCTAACGCAATCGAAGTTAGAGTTTTGCAGTTTATTGCATAAATCTTAGTACTTGTATTAGGTCCATGATTTTGAACGAAATTCGAAACCTTATATACTACTTCCTCCGTCCCAATAATGTAAGACGTTTTTTTTGATACCTTACATTATGGGACGGAGGGAGTATTATATGTTATTTAAGAAGTTTCGCGAAAAGGATATGATCTCCCTGTTAACAAAGTTCATGCTAAAACATACCCCACTCAAGTTTCAAGATTAAAAATAGTCCATATTGAGTAATTTTTCTAGAAGCCCTTGGACTGCATCTAATGATGCACACAACTTTTTATTAAATATTTGTAATATGGCAATAGGAAAATGGGCCTCAAGCATCACATATATCATAGTAATAGGCTGTCAAGGCGTCCACCATATTTGTTGAACACCCTCTCTCTTATTGGTTGCATCCAAAGGTCGTGGACGCCCACCCACCTTGCGAAGTAGCGACAATGTATGTATCCAACAATCATTGCGGGTCTTTCAGTCGATTCAAAGTAAAGCACAGACTCTCATATGAATTTGAGACTTCAAGTGGGATGCACCTCAACTAGTCGGGTTCCAAACATATCCGTATTACTGGTGGATGAAGGTAGATTACAGGCTACATGGACAGATTTTCACAATAGATTTGCAAGGGGCACTGAAAGAATAATGTCGCATCGACTCCTTGTTACCACAGAAGCAGCAATTAGTGCATCCTTGCCAATTCATTTCTCCAAGCTTTAGTCAGGATGGTCATACAATCTAAATACCACATGAAGATTTGAATTTTCAACGGGGCTTTAATTTTTAAGTGGTGGAAATTTTTCCATTGTTGATACGGTCCATATAAATGGATTTGATTATGAATGCACAGGAACTAGTTAGTCTTTAAACAAGATTTAACCAGTCTATTTATTTGCACCAACCCGGATATTACATGGCTAAAGATGTGAATCCCAACCATGCGTCTTCCTAGGAAATACTAGTAGTTAGCCCATTGCCTGCTACAAATGTCTCCACAGAAAAGCTGTTTTTTACCCTATGAGGTCTTTACAAAAGGACGAGTCAATTCGTTTTACCTAAACCTCGTAGAGAATTTTAGAATGTCTTGCATACATGATTAACATGGTTTCAACAACAATTATTTTGTACTCCCTCCGTCCCTTGTCCCATAAGCTTATTATGTTGCTTGCAAAACGATCGTATTGTTATAAGCGGCATATATTACAGCCCAGGCAGTTAGGGGCCTGGCCCAGTTATCTTATCGTGTTATGGGTTTAGCCCAATTATATCATTAGGAGGATTATATAAACTTATATACCCGTTTTGAGATTAAGCAAGAAGCAATAATAATTGCTCGGCTTCCTTAGGAACCCGGGAGACCTAACCCTATCCTCCTCCTCCCCTGCACCATCTCCTTCCCGCCTCAGCCGCCGCCGCCTCCATCGCGCAAGGACGGCGCCCAGCCGCCGGCCGCCGTGCCCTCGTCCTCGTCCTCCTCCATCCTTCCCCTACAATCTCCGCCCTAGAACCGGCAGAATCCTAACTCCTAACACCTTGGTATCAGGTAGCTTTGTTCCGATCATGTCTTCATCGCCGCCAATCCCGTCGCTTCCGCTGCCGACCGTCACCACCGCGCCGCTGGCATTCTCCACCGCGCCGCTGCCTTCCCCGTCCGCGCCGCTAGTCGCGTCCTCCGGCGCCGCCACCACCCAGATGACGGCACCCTCCATCGCACCACCGGCCGCCGCCTACACCCCGGAGGAGATCACCGGGGTCCTCAATGATCTCGTCACAGCCGTCCAGGGGATCTGCCTCTACTTGGCCGGGCCCTGCGGGCTGCCGCCGGCCGCGTCACCAACCATCGCCACCGGGCCAATGCTGCCGTCGTGGCAGCCGCCGCACCCGGCGGCCTCCACCGCGCTCGCCGGACCGCTGCAGCCACAGCTGCAGCTGCCGCCGCCACCGCCCTGGCAGCCGCCGCACCCAGGGGCCACCACGGCACTGGTCGGGCCGCTGCAGCCCCCGCCCCGCTCTGGCCAAAATGGCCGGCCGCGGCCATCGCGGCGCCCGCCGCCTCCGTCATTTCCATGCAGCAGCTGCTACCGCTGCCGGCGCCTCCGCCGCCCAGCACCAGGCTGACTACAACCGCGCCGGCGGGCGTGCCGATTCAGCAAGTGCGGTTCCCGCCCTCGCCGTCACAGCTTCCGGCCTGGTTGGCCGGGACGTCGCCGCCGCCCGTCTACACCATGGCCGCGGACCAGCCGGCGCCCTCCCTACCGTACGGCGGGCCCTCCGACTCCGCGGGTTTCCCCGCTGGCTTTGACGGGCCACTGCTTCCCCGCGGACCACCTGTGCACACCGGACCGACGCCATCCTCTTCGTTGCTCCGTACCGCCGAGCCGTACGCTCACGGCGGTCATGCTCAGACACCGCCGCGCTTTGCCAAGCTCGACTTCGCCACCTACGACGACGCCGAGGACCCCCTCAACTGGCTCAACCAGTGTGAGCAATTCTTCCGGGGGCAACACATGCTCGCGTCGGAACGCACCTGGCTTGCCTCATATCACCTTCGGGGCGCCGCACAGACGTGGTACTACACCCTCGAGCAAGACGAGGGCGGCATGCCCCCATGGGAGCGCTTTCGCGAGCTATGCCTCCTTCACTTCGGGCCGCCGATACGCGGGAGCCGGCTGGCGGAACTCGGTCGTCTCCACTTCACCTCCACGGTGCAGGACTTCGCCGACCGCTTTCAGGCCCTGGCGTGCCATGCGCCCGGCATAACGGCTCGCTAGCGGGCCGAGCTCTTCGTCGGCGGTCTGCCGGATCATATCCGCGTGGACGTGGAGCTGCGGGGACCCTAGGACCTCCAGACTGCCATGTACTACGACCGCGCATTCGAGCGCCGCGCGGTGGCCATCCAGCAGGCATCACCGTCCCGGGCCGCTGGGCCACCACCCGGGCTGGACGTTCCTGCGCAGGGTCGGCCTGCTCAGGTTTCTGCGGCGCGCCCGTTCCGCCGGCTCACCTCGGCCGAGCAACTCGAGCGTCGCCGCCAAGGGTTGTGCTTCAACTGCGACGAACCCTACGTGCCCTGCCACGTCTGCCTGCGACTCTTCTACCTGGAGGCTGCGGGCTACATTGAGGCCGACGCCGCCGTCGACGACCTCGGCGACCTGCCCGCCCAAGCTGCCGCGGAGGTGTTTGGCGACGGTTGATCACCTCGAGGAGTTCCGCAAGCGCTTCCCCGCCTTCCAGCTCGAGGACGAGCTGTTTGTGCAGGCGGGGAGAAATGTTATGAGTGGCATATATTACAGCCCAGGAGTTAGGGGCCTGCCCCAGTTATCTTATCGTGTTAGGGGTATCATTAGTAGGATTATATAAACTCATGTGAGGACCCGTTTTGGGATTAAGCAAGAAGCAATAATAATTGCTCGGCTTCCTTAGGGAGCCCGGAGACCTAACCCTAGCCTCCTCCTCCCCTGCACCATCTCCTTCCTGCCTCGGCCGCCGCCACCTCCATCACGCAAGGACGGCGCCCAGCCGCCGGCCGCCGCGCCCTCGTCCTCCTCCATCCTTCCCCTACAATCTCCGCCCTAGAACCGGCAGAACCCTATCTCCTAACACGTATATTATGGGACGGAGGGAGTATTTAGTAAGTACTCCCTGAATAAACAATATCTGGAACAAAAAGGTGTAGGAAATTTACCAACCTTCATGACGTTATCACCAATATAATATGAACTACAACTTCTACAGTAGTTGGCATTTTTTGGAGCCGTTCGTTTGTCTCGATCTAACGGCGCATACATACGTAGTACTCGAAAGTACGCGGATGAAAGTACTCGAAAGTACTATTAGTCTAGGGGCATTTTAGTCCTAGGAAATATATGACAAGGTGGGGCCCTCTCGTCCAATGCAAAACCGCCGCCCCTCTCCTCCAATGCAAAACCGCCGCCCCTCTCGTCCAATGCAAAGCCGCCGCTGTGCTCCTTCCCCTCTTCCATCACCATTGCAACCACGGCCATCTCCTAGCCTTCTCCTTCTCGCGGCCGCAACTTTGCTCTTCTCATCTTCCACATCCACCCCCCTCTTCCATCCACGCAAGATCCTTGATGGAGCAGCAGATCGAGCACATCGGCGGCGGTGAGAACGCCGACTTCGCGGAGATCGCCAGCGGCGAGAACGCTGACTTCATGGAGATCGCCGGCGGCGACCAGGTCAAGATGGCCAGGTTGACGGAGATCCGTTCATGGTTTCACAACATATTGCAGATGAACTAGACGGCAATGGCCACTTTGAAGCAAATGACGAGGAGGGAGAGGGCAAAGCTTCCCCCCCCCCACCCGCACAACCGATGCACAAGGTTGAGATCCTCCTCTAGGCGATGGAGCAGGCCGATTCGTCCAGCCCGTGGACCAGGCGTAGGTGGTGGGCATTCAGATCCAGGGTAGAGCATCCACTGGATCAGGAACCCACGGTGCACGAGGTGCTGTTGCAGATTGTGGAGCCTCCAACCGAGTCGGAGATGACTCCGAAGCGCAAGAGGAGGAGGACAGTGGTCGCGACATCGCTTCCCCGCCGTTCTCCACGCTTCCCTCGCCGCTCTCCTCGTCTGAACGGCGGCTGTAGCTATGTTTAGGATAAGATTGCTGAATTTCATTCATCATTACTTGCCACTTGCTTAATTTGATTCTCTGCAATATGTTCTTGCTACCCGTGTACTTGAATCCGTATCCTCTGGATGGCAGCTTAGTTTGATCGACGAGGCTGTAATGAGTCTAGGCATATAGCATTGCTATGTTTACTTGCTACATTTTGATGTGCTGGAGTGGTATCCATGATAGGAAATTTTGTCTGTCACCTCAAGAGTTGTGTTCAAATTACATGATGCAATCTGTGTAAATTGAACTTGCAATATTTTGGCTGCAAGAAGTGCCTCCAGAAAAGTTCAGTACACAGTTTAGAGTGATAGACTCTGGATTGACACTGAAATATTTCAATACTGCAAGTTTAGTAGATAGTTGTAGGCATTGAAATATTTCAGTACTGACAGATTCACACTGAAATATTTGAGTAGTGCAATTGCAGTACACACGGGTACACACTGAAAAATTTCAGTAGTGCAATGCAATTTCAGTACACACGGGTAGACACTGAATATTTCAGTACTGCAGTTTCAGTATACGCACGCAACCCCAGAAATATTTCGGTGTAGCAGTTTCAGTACACGCGCATAGCCACTGAAATATTTCGATGGTGCTGTTTCAGTACAAGCACGTAGCCTCTGAAATATTTCGGTGGTGCACTTTCAGTACACGCACGTACCCACTGAAATATTTCAGTGGTTCACTTTCAGTACACGCACGTACGAAATGAAATATTTCAGTGGTGCTGTTTCAGTACACGCATGTAGCAACTCAAATATTTCAGTGGTGCTGTTTAAGTACACACACGTAGCCACTGAAATATTTCAGTAATGCACTTTCAGTACAAAGATGTAGACACTGAAATATTTCAGTAGTGCCATGTCGGTGATCTTGCATCCAAATATTTAGGGCTTCCTAATGATTCAGCAAAAAAAATAGACATAAGCAGTGAAATAATTTTTGTAGGGATGTTGGCTTACTCATGTTGACGTGCTGTATAACCTTTTGCTTCACTTCCTGTAAGTGCTTCTTGCATGTGCTATGGCCTACATGCTGTTTACTCTCATCACAGCAGGGATTTTGCATCTTGCAAAGGTCTTATTAATTCAACATTGACTTCTATGAACTTTGTATTCAAATTCGTATCCTCCTACAGTTGTTGTGACAGATTTCCTTGGCATCTTCAAATTACCGTACTGTCATTTTTCCAATACCAACTGTATTCAATCTGAAACTTTCAGTTACTTATATGCTACAGGTGGAATCATGGATAGGTTGCTGAAGATGCTGCGCCTCACAATAAAAGTCCCTTGCTCAACCTCAACATCACAAGCTTTTTTGCATTTCTAGTTGTCTCACTATTTCATGTGATGTATTTGAATACCAGAAGTTGTTATGCATTACAAGTTCAATCTGATAATCGTAGTACCTGCAGTCTATGTGTTATCTGTTTTGTATGTGTGGGATCAAAATTTAATACGGTTCTGATTCCTGTTTTCATGGCCTTGATGCTAAGTTAAGTACATGATGGTCAGAGTGATCGGAGGGAAGGGTGGCGCTGGTGGGAAATATTTTAGGGTCTTATCATCGTGATAACCCCAGAAAATTAATAAAAACGTCGAAAATCAATGGAACTAGCCATGGATGCTTCTCATGTTGGTACAAGGGTGAAGAAAGAATACAGGTCCATTTGAAGCAAGTCGAGAAATGCGGTGATTTAAATCACATGGCGATGTGAACTAGATTATTGACTCTAGTGCAAGTGGGAGACTGAAGGAAATATGCCCTAGAGGCAATAATAAAGTATTATTTATTTCCTTATATCATGATAAATGTTTATTATTCATGCTAGAATTGTATTAACCGGAAACATAATACATGTGTGAATACATAGACAAACAGAGTGTCACTAGTATGCCTCTACTTGACTAGCTCGTTAATCAAAGATGGTTATGTTTCCTAGCCATAGACATGAGTTGTCATTTGATTAACGAGATCACCTCATTAGGAGAATGACGTGATTGACTTGACCCATTCCGTTAGCTTAGCACTCGATCGTTTAGTATGTTGCTATTGCTTTCTTCATGACTTATACATGTTCCTATGACTATGAGATTATGCAACTCCCGTTTACCGGAGGAACACTTTGTGTGCTACCAAACGTCACAACGTAAATGGGTGATTATAAAGGTGCTCTACAGGTGTCTCCAAAGGTACTTGTTGGGTTGGCGTATTTCGAGATTAGGATTTGTCACTCCAATTGTCGGAGAGGTATCTCTGGGCCCACTCGGTAATGCACATCACTATAAGCCTTGCAAGCATTGTGACTAATGAGTTAGTTGCGGGATGATGTGTTATGGAACGAGTAAAGAGACTTGCCGGTAACGAGATTGAACTAGGTATCGAGATACCGATGATCAAATCTCGGGCAAGTAACATACCGGTGACAAAGGGAACAACGTATGTTGTTATGCGGTTTGACCGATAAAGATCTTCGTAGAATATGTGGGAGCCAATATGGGCATCCAGGTCCCGCTATTGGTTATTGACCGGAGACGTGTCTCGGTCATGTGTACATAGTTCTCGAACCCGTAGGGTCCGCACGCTTAACGTTACGATGACACTTTTATTGAGTTTTGATGTACCGAAGGAGTTTGGAGTCCCGGATGAGATCGGGGATATGACGAGGAGTCTCGAAATGGTCGAGATGTAAAGATCGATATATTGGACGACTATATTCAGACTTCGGAAAGGTTCCGAGTGATTCGGGTATTTTTCGGAGTACCGGAGAGTTACGGGAATTCGTATTGGGCCTTAATGGGCCATACGGGAATTCGTATTGGGAGAGAAAGGCCTCAAAAGGTGGCCGCACCCCTCCCCATGGTCTGGTCTGAATTGGACTAGGAAAGGGGGGCGCACCCTTCCTTCTTTCTCCTTTCCCCTTCCCTTCTCCTACTCCCACAAGGAAAGGAGGAGTCCTACTCCCGGTGGGAGTAGGACTCCCCCCTATGGCGCGCCTCTCCCCTTGGCTGGCTGCCTCCCCCTTGCTCCTTTATATACGGGGGCAGGGGGGCACCCCAGAGACACAACAATTGATCCTTGAGATCTTTTAGCCGTGTGCGGTGCCCCCCTCCACCAAATTACACCTCGATAATATCGTTGCGGAGCTTAGGCGAAGCCCTGCGTCGGTAGAACATCATCATCATCACCACGCCGTCGTGCTGACGAAACTCTCCCTCAACACTCGGCTGGATCGGAGTTCGAGGGACGTCATCGAGCTGAACGTGTGTAGAACTCGGAGGTGCCGTACGTTCGGTACTTGATCGGTCGGGTCGTGAAGACGTACGACTACATCAACCGCGTTGTGATAACGCTTCCGCTGTCGGTCTACGAGGGTACGTGGACAACACTCTCCCCTCTCGTTGCTATGCATCACCATGATCTTGCGTGTGCGTAGGAAATTTTTTGAAATTACTACGTTCCCCAACAGTGGCATCCGAGCCTGGTTTTATGTGTTGATGCTATGCATGAGTAGAACACAAGTGAGTTGTGGGCGATATAAGTCATACTGCTTACCAGCATGTCATACTTTGGTTCAGCGGTATTGTGAGATGAAGCGGCCCGGACCGACATTACGCGTACGCTTACGCGAGACTGTTTTCACCGTTGCGAGCACTCGTTGCTTAAAGGTGACCGGCGGGTGTCTGTCTCTCTCACTTTAGTTGAACCGAGTGTGGCTACGCCCGGTCCTTGCGAAGGTTAAAACAGCACCAACTTGACAAACTATCGTTGTGGTTTTGATGCGTAGGTAAGAACGGTTCTTGCTAAGCCCGTAGCAGCCACGTAAAATATGCAACAACAAAGTAGAGGACGTCTAACTTATTTTTACAGGGCATGTTGTGATGTGATATGGTCAAGACATGATGTGATATAATGTGTTGTATGAGATGATCATGTTTTGTAACCGAGTTATCGGCAACTGGCAGGAGCCATATGGTTGTCGCTTTATTGTATGAGATGCAATCGCCATGTAATAGTTTTACTTTATCACTAAGCGGTAGCGATAGTCGTAAAAGCAATAAGTGTTGGAAATATGCCCTAGAGGCAATAATAAATGATTATTATTATATTTCTTTGTTCATGATAATCGTCTATTGTTCATGCTATAATTGTATTGTCCGGAAATCGTAATACATGTGTGAATGCATAGACCATAATGTGTCCCTAGTAAGCCTCTAGTTGACTAGCTCGTTGATCAACAGATTGTCATGGTTTCCTGACTATGGACATTGGATGTCATTGATAACGGGATCACATCATTAGGAGAATGATGTGATGGACAAGACCCAATCCTAAGCATAGCATAAAAGATCGTGTAGTTTCGTTTGCTAGAGCTTTTCCAATGTCAAGTATCTTTTCCTTAGACCATGAGATCGTGCAACTCCCGGACACCGTAGGAGTGCTTTGGGTGTGCCAAACGTCACAACGTAACTGGGTGACTATAAAGGTGCACTACGGGTATCTTCGAAAGTGTCTGTTGGGTTGGCACGGATCGAGACTGGGATTTGTCACTCCGTGTGACGGAGAGGTATCTCAGGGCCCACTCGGTAATGCATCATCATAATGAGCTCAATGTGACTAAGGCGTTAGTCACGGGATCATGCATTGCGGTACGAGTAAAGAGACTTGCCGGTAACGAGATTGAACAAGGTATTGGGATACCGACGATCGAATCTCGGGCAAGTAACATACCGATTGACAAAGGGAATTGTATACGGGATTGATTGAATCCTCGACATCGTGGTTCATCCGATGAGATCATCGTGGAACATGTGGGAGCCAACATGGGTATCCAGATCCCGCTGTTGGTTATTGACCGGAGAGGCGTCTCGGTCATGTCTGCATGTCTCCCGAACCCGTAGGGTCTACACACTTAAGGTTCGGTGACGCTAGGGTTGTAGAGATATGTGTATGCGGAAACCCGAAAGTTGTTCGGAGTCCCGGATGAGATCCCGGACGTCACGAGGAGTTCCGGAATGGTCCGGAGGTGAAGAATTATATATAGGAAGTCAAGTTTCGGCCACCGGGAAAGTTTCGGGGGTTACCGGTATTGTACCGGGACCACCGGAAGGGTCCCGGGGGTCCACCGGGTGGGGCCACCTATCCCGGAGGGCCCCGTGGGCTGAAGTGGGAAGGGAACCAGCCCCTAGTGGGCTGGGCGCCCCCCATGGGCCTCCCCCCTGCGCCTAGGGTTGGAAACCCTAGGGTGGGGGCGCCCCACTTGCCTTGGGGGGCAAGGCACCCCCTGGCCGCCGCCCCCCATCCAGATGGGATCCCTGGCCGGCGCCCCCCCTCCCAGGGGGCCTATATAAAGGGGGGAGGGAGGGCAGCAAGACACAGCCTTGGGCGCCTCCCTCCTCCCCTGCTACACCTCTCTCTCTCGTAGAAGCTCGGCGAAGCCCTGCCGGCATCCCGCTACATCCACCACCACGCCGTCGTGCTGCTGGATCTCCATCAACCTCTCCTTCCCCCTTGCTGGATCAAGAAGGAGGAGACGTCGCTGCACCGTACGTGTGTTGAACGCGGAGGTGCCGTCCGTTCGGCACTCGGTCATCGGTGATTTGGATCACGGCGAGTACGACTCCGTCATCCACGTTCATTGGAACGCTTCCGCTCGCGATCTACAAGGGTATGTAGATGCACTCCTTTCCCCTCGTTGCTAGTATACTCCATAGATGCATCTTGGTGAGCATAGGAAAATTTTAAAATTATGCTACGATTCCCAACAGTGGCATCATGAGCCAGGCCTATGCGTAGTTACTATGCACGAGTAGAACACAAAGCAGTTGTGGGCGTTGAGTTTGCCAATTCTTCTTGCCGCTACTAGTCTTATCTTGTTTCGGCGGCATTGTGGGATGAAGCGGCCCGGACCGACCTTACACGTACGCTTACGTGAGACAGGTTCCACCGACTGACATGCACTAGTTGCATAAGGTGGCTAGCGGGTGTCTGTCTCTCCTACTTTAGTCGGAACGGATTCGATGAAAAGGGTCCTTATGAAGGGTAAATAGAAATTGGCAAATCACGTTGTGGTCATACGTAGGTAAGAAACGTTCTTGCTAGAAACCTACAAACCACGTAAAAACTTGCAACAACAATTAGAGGACGTCTAACTTGTTTTTGCAGCATGTGTATGTGATGTGATATGGCCAGAAGATGTGATGAATGATATATGTGATGTATGAGATTGATCATATTCTTGTAATAGGAATCACGACTTGCATGTCGATGAGTATGACAACCGGCAGGAGCCATAGGAGTTGTCTTTATTATTTTGTATGACCTGCGTGTCATTGAATAACGCCATGTAAATTACTTTACTTTGTTGCTAAACGCGTTAGCCATAGAAGTAGAAGTAATCGTTGGCGTGACGACTTCATGAAGACACAATGATGGAGATCATGATGATGGAGATCATGGTGTCATGCCGGTGACGAAGATGATCATGGTGCCCCGAAGATGGAGATCAAAGGAGCATAATGATATTGGCCATATCATGTCACTATTTGATTGCATGTGATGTTTATCATGTTTTTGCATCTTATTTGCTTAGAACGACGGTAGTAAGTAAGATGATCCCTTATAATAATTTCAAGAAAGTGTTCACCCTAACTGTGCACCGTTGCGAAGGTTCGTTGTTTCGAAGCACCACGTGATGATCGGGTGTGATAGATTCTAACGTTCGAATACAACGGGTGTTGACGAGCCTAGCATGTACAGACATGGCCTCGGAACACACGCAATACACTTAGGTTGACTTGACGAGCCTAGCATGTACAGACATGGCCTCGGAACACGGAGGACCGAAAGGTCGAGCATGAGTCGTATAGAAGATACGATCAACATGGAGATGTTCACCGATCTTGACTAGTCCGTCTCACGTGATGATCGGACACGGCCTAGTTAACTCGGATCATGTTTCACTTAGATGACTAGAGGGATGTCTATCTGAGTGGGAGTTCATTAAATAATTTGATTAGATGAACTTAATTATCATGAACTTAGTCTAAAATCTTTACACTATGTCTTGTAGATCAAATGGCCAACGTTGTCCTCAATTTCAACGCGTTCCTAGAGAAAACCAAGCTGAAAGATGATGGCAGCAACTATACGGACTGGGTCCGGAACCTGAGGATCATCCTCATAGTAGCCAAGAAAGATTATGTCCTAGAAGCACCGCTAGGTGAAGCACCAATCCCAGAAAACCAAGACGTTATGAACGCTTGGCAGCAGCGTGCTGATGATTACTCCCTCGTTCAGTGCGGCATGCTTTACAGCTTAGAACCGGGTCTCCAAAAGCGTTTTGAGAAACATGGAGCATATGAGATGTTCGAGGAGCTGAAATTGGTTTTCCAAGCTCATGCCCGGGTCGAGAGATATGAAGTCTCCGACAAGTTCTTCAGCTGTAAAATGGAGGAAAATAGTTCTGTAAGTGAGCACATACTCAGAATGTCTGGGTTGCACAACCGCTTGACTCAGCTGGGAGTTAATCTCCCGGATGACGCGGTCATTGACAGAATCCTTCAGTCGCTTCCACCAAGCTACAAGAGCTTTGTGATGAACTTCAATATGCAGGGGATGGAAAAGACCATTCCTGAGATATATTCAATGCTGAAATCAGCGGAGGTGGAGATCAGAAAAGAACATCAAGTGTTGATGGTGAATAAAACCACTAAGTTCAAGAAGGGCAAGGGTAAGAAGAACTTCAAGAAGGACGGCAAGGGAGTTGCCGCGCCCGGTAAACCAGTTACTGGGAAGAAGTCAAAGAATGGACCCAAGCCTGAAACTGAGTGCTTTTATTGCAAGGGAAGTGGTCACTGGAAGCGGAACTGCCCCAAATACTTAGCGGAAAAGAAGGCCGGCAACACCAAAGGTATATGTGATATACATGTAATTGATGTGTACCTTACCAGTACTCGTAGTAGCTCCTGGGTATTTGATACCGGTGCGGTTGCTCATATTTGTAACTCAAAACAGGAACTACGGAATAAACGGAGACTGGCGAAGGACGAGGTGACGATGCGCGTCGGGAATGGTTCCAAGGTCGATGTGATCGCCGTCGGCACGCTACCTCTGCATCTACCCACGGGATTAGTTTTAAACCTCAATAATTGTTATTTAGTGCCAGCTTTGAGCATGAACATTGTATCTGGATCTCGTTTAATTCGAGATGGCTACTCATTTAAATCCGAGAATAATGGTTGTTCTATTTATTTGAGAGATATGTTTTATGGTCATGCCCCGCTGGTCAATGGTTTATTCTTGATGAATCTCGAACGTGATGTTACACATGTTCATAGTGTGAATACCAAAAGATGTAAAGTTGATAACGATAGTCCCACATATCTGTGGCACTGCCGCCTTGGTCACATTGGTGTCAAGCGCATGAAGAAGCTCCATGCAGATGGACTTTTGGAGTCTCTTGATTACGAATCATTTGACACGTGCGAACCATGCCTCATGGGTAAGATGACCAAGACTCCGTTCTCCGGAACAATGGAGCGAGCAACCAACTTATTGGAAATCATACATACCGATGTGTGCGGTCCAATGAGTGTTGAGGCTCGCGGAGGATATCGTTATGTTCTCACTCTCACTGATGATTTAAGTAGATATGGGTATGTCTACCTAATGAAACACAAGTCTGAAACCTTTGAAAAGTTCAAGGAATTTCAGAGTGAAGTTGAGAATCAACGTGACAGGAAAATAAAATTCTTACGATCAGATCGTGGTGGAGAATATTTAAGTCACGAATTTGGTACACACTTAAGGAAATGTGGAATAGTTTCACAACTCACGCCGCCTGGAACACCTCAGAGAAATGGTGTGTCCGAACGTCGTAATCGCACTCTATTGGATATGGTGCGATCTATGATGTCTCTTACCGATTTACCGCTCTCATTTTGGGGCTATGCTTTAGAGACTGCCGCATTCACTTTAAATAGGGCTCCGTCTAAATCCGTTGAGACGACACCGTATGAATTATGGTTTGGGAAGAAACCTAAGCTGTCGTTTCTAAAAGTTTGGGGATGCGATGCTTATGTCAAGAAACTTCAACCTGAAAAGCTCGAACCCAAGTCGGAGAAATGCGTCTTCATAGGATACCCTAAGGAAACTATTGGGTATACCTTCTACCTCAGATCCGAAGGCAAGATCTTCGTTGCCAAGAACGGGTCCTTTCTGGAGAAGGAGTTTCTCTCGAAAGAATTGAGTGGGAGGAAAGTGGAACTTGATGAGGTGATAGTCACCCCTTCCGAACCGGAAAGTAGCGCAGCGCGGGAAAATGTTCCTGTGGTGCCTACACCGACTGGGGAGGAAGTTAATGATGATGATCATGAAGCTTCGGATCAAGTTACTGAACTTCGTAGGTCCACAAGGACACGTTCCGCACCAGAGTGGTACGGCAACCCTGTCCTGGAAATCATGTTGTTAGACAACGGTGAACCTTCGAACTATGAAGAAGCGATGGCGGGCCCGGATTCCGACAAATGGCTAGAAGCCATGAAATCCGAGATAGGATCCATGTATGAAAACGAAGTATGGACTTTGACTGACTTGCCCGATGATCGGCGAGCCATAGAAAACAAATGGATCTTTAAGAAGAAGACGGACGCGGATGGTAATGTGACCATCTACAAAGCTCGACTTGTCGCTAAGGGTTATCGACAAGTTCAAGGGGTTGACTACGATGAGACTTTCTCACCCGTAGCGAAGCTGAAGTCCGTCCGAATCATGTTAGCAATTGCCGCATACTATGATTATGAGATATGGCAGATGGACGTCAAAACGGCATTCCTTAACGGCTTCCTTAAGGAAGAGTTGTATATGATGCAGCCGGAAGGTTTTGTCGATCCTAAGAATGCTAACAAAGTATGCAAGCTCCAGCGCTCAATCTATGGGCTGGTGCAAGCATCTCGGAGTTGGAACATTCGCTTTGATGAGATGATCAAAGCGTTTGGGTTTACACAGACTTATGGAGAAGCCTGTGTTTACAAGAAAGTGAGTGGGAGCTCTGTAGCATTTCTCATATTATATGTGGATGACATACTATTGATGGGAAATGATATAGAATTCTTGGAAAGTATAAAGGCCTATTTGAATAAGTGTTTTTCAATGAAGGACCTTGGAGAAGCTGCTTATATATTAGGCATCAAGATCTATAGAGATAGATCGAGACGCCTCATTGGTCTTTCACAGAGTACATACCTTGACAAGATATTGAAGAAGTTCAATATGGATCAGTCCAAGAAGGGGTTCTTGCCTGTATTGCAAGGTGTGCAATTGAGCACGGCTCAATGCCCGACCACGGCAGAAGATATAGAAAAGATGAGTGTCATCCCCTATGCCTCGGCCATAGGGTCTATTATGTATGCCATGCTGTGTACCAGACCTGATGTAAACCTTGCCGTAAGTTTGGTAGGAAGGTACCAAAGTAATCCCGGCATGGAACACTGGACAGCGGTCAAGAATATCCTGAAGTACCTGAAGAGGACTAAGGATATGTTTCTCGTTTATGGAGGTGACGAAGAGCTCGTCGTAAAGGGTTACGTCGACGCTAGCTTCGACACAGATCTGGATGACTCGAAGTCACAAACCGGATACGTGTATATTTTGAATGGAGGAGCAGTAAGCTGGTGCAGTTGCAAGCAAAGCGTCGTGGCGGGATCTACATGTGAAGCGGAGTACATGGCAGCCTCGGAGGCAGCACAGGAAGCAGTCTGGATGAAGGAGTTCATTACCGACCTAGGGGTGATTCCCAATGCGTCGGGCCCGATGACTCTCTTCTGTGACAACACTGGAGCTATTGCCCTTGCGAAGGAGCCCAGGTTTCACAGGAAGACCAGGCATATCAAGCGTCGCTTCAACTCCATTCGTGAAAGTGTTCAAAATGGAGACATAGATATTTGTAAAGTACATACGGACCTGAATGTAGCAGATCCGTTGACTAAACCTCTCCCTAGAGCAAAACATGATCAACACCAGGACGCAATGGGTGTTCGATTCATCACAATGTAACTAGATTATTGACTCTAGTGCAAGTGGGAGACTGTTGGAAATATGCCCTAGAGGCAATAATAAATGGTTATTATTATATTTCTTTGTTCATGATAATCGTCTATTGTTCATGCTATAATTGTATTGTCCGGAAATCGTAATACATGTGTGAATACATAGACCACAACGTGTCCCTAGTAAGCCTCTAGTTGACTAGCTCGTTGATCAACAGATAGTCATGGTTTCCTGACTATGGACATTGGATGTCATTGATAACGGGATCACATCATTAGGAGAATGATGTGATGGACAAGACCCAATCCTAAGCATAGCATAAAAGATCGTGTAGTTTCGTTTGCTAGAGCTTTTCCAATGTCAAGTATCTTTTCCTTAGACCATGAGATCGTGCAACTCCCGGATACCGTAGGAGTGCTTTGGGTGTGCCAAACGTCACAACGTAACTGGGTGACTATAAAGGTGCACTACGGGTATCTCCGAAAGTGTCTGTTGGGTTGGCACGGATCGAGACTGGGATTTGTCACTCCGTGTGACGGAGAGGTATCTCTGGGCCCACTCGGTAATGCATCATCATAATGAGCTCAATGTGACTAAGGCGTTAGTCACGGGATCATGCATTGCGGTACGAGTAAAGAGACTTGCCGGTAACGAGATTGAACAAGGTATTGGGATACCGACGATCGAATCTCGGGCAAGTAACATACCGATTGACAAAGGGAATTGCATACGGGATTGATTGAATCCTCGACATCGTGGTTCATCCGATGAGATCATCGTGGAACATGTGGGAGCCAACATGGGTATCCAGATCCCGCTGTTGGTTATTGACCGGAGAGGCGTCTCGGTCATGTCTGCATGTCTCCCGAACCCGTAGGGTCTACACACTTAAGGTTCGGTGACGCTAGGGTTGTAGAGATATGTGTATGCGGAAACCCGAAAGTTGTTCGGAGTCCCGGATGAGATCCCGGACGTCACGAGGAGTTCCGGAATGGTCCGGAGGTGAAGAATTATATATAGGAAGTCAAGTTTCGGCCACCGGGAAAGTTTCGGGGGTTACCGGTATTGTACCGGGACCACCGGAAGGGTCCCGGGGGTCCACCGGGTGGGGCCACCTATCCCGGAGGGCCCCGTGGGCTGAAGTGGGAAGGGAACCAGCCCCTAGTGGGCTGGGCGCCCCCCCCATGGGCCTCCCCCCTGCGCCTAGGGTTGGAAACCCTAGGGTGGGGGGGCGCCCCACTTGCCTTGGGGGGCAAGGCACCCCCCTGGCCGCCGCCCCCCATCCAGATGGGATCCCTGGCCGCCGCCCCCCCTCCCAGGGGGCCTATATAAAGGGGGGAGGGAGGGCAGCAAAGACACAGCCTTGGGCGCCTCCCTCCTCCCCTGCTACACCTCTCTCTCTCTCGTAGAAGCTCGGCGAAGCCCTGCCGGCATCCCGCTACATCCACCACCACGCCGTCGTGCTGCTGGATCTCCATCAACCTCTCCTTCCCCCTTGCTGGATCAAGAAGGAGGAGACGTCGCTGCACCGTACGTGTGTTGAACGCGGAGGTGCCGTCCGTTCGGCACTCGGTCATCGGTGATTTGGATCACGGCGAGTACGACTCCGTCATCCACGTTCATTGGAACGCTTCCGCTCGCGATCTACAAGGGTATGTAGATGCACTCCTTTCCCCTCGTTGCTAGTATACTCCATAGATGCATCTTGGTGAGCGTAGGAAAATTTTAAAATTATGCCAGGATTCCCGACAATAAGTTGGCGAGACGACAACGATGCTACGATGGAGATCAAGGTGTCGCGCCGGTGACGATGGTGATCATGACGGTGCTTCGGAGATGGAGATCACAAGCACGGTGGTTCGGAGATGGAGATCACAAGCACAAGATGATGATGGCCATATCATATCACTTATATTGATTGCATGTGATGTTAATCCTTTATGCATCTTATCTTGCTTTGTTTGACGGTAGCATTATAAGATGATCCTTCACTAAATTATCAAAGTATAAGTGTTCTCCCTGAGTATGCACCGTTGCGAAAGTTCTTCGTGCTGAGACACCACGTGATGATCGGGTGTGATAGGCTCTACGTTCAAATACAACGGGTGCAAAACAGTTGCACACGCGGAATACTCAGGTTAAACTTGACGAGCCTAGCATATAACAGATATGGCCTTGGAACACGGAGACCGAAAGGTCGAGCGTGAATCATATAGTAGATATGATCAACATAGTGATGTTCACCATTGAAACTACTCCATCTCACGTGAAGATCGGACATGGTTTAGTTGATATGGATCACGTGATCACTTAGAGGATTAGAGGGATGTCTATCTAAGTGGGGGTTCTTAAGTAATATGATTAATTGAACTTAAATTTATCATGAACTTAGTCCTGATAGTATTTTGCAAATTATGTTGTAGATCAATAGCTTGCGTTGTTGCTTCCCTGTGTTTATTTTTGATATGTTCCTAGAGAAAAAATTTATGTTGAAAGATGTTAGTAGCAAAGATGCGGATTGGATCCGTGATCTGAGGATTATCCTCATTGCTGCACAGAAAAATTATGTCCTTGATGCACCGCTAGGTGACAGACCTATTGCAGGAGCAGATGCAGACGTTATGAACGTTTGGCTAGCTCAATATGATGACTACTTGATAGTTTAGTGCACCATGCTTAACGGCTTAGAATCGGGACTTCAAAGACGTTTTGAACGTCATGGACCATATGAGATGTTCCAGGAGTTGAAGTTAATATTTCAAGCAAATACCCGAGTTGAGAGATATGAAGTCTCCAGCAAGTTCTATAGCTAAAAGATGGAGGAGAATCGCTCAACTAGTGAGCATGTGCTCAGATTGTCTGGGTACTACAATCGCTTGAATCAAGTGGGAGTTAATCTTCCAGATAAAATAGTGATTGACAGAATTCTCTAGTCACCATCACCAAGTTAGTAGAACTTCGTGATGAACTATAGTATGCAAGGGATGACGAAAGTAATTCCCGAGCTCTTCGTGATGCTGAAATCGACGAAGGTAGAAATCAAGAAAAACATCAAGTGTTGATGGTTGACGAGACCACTAGTTTCAAGAAAAGGGCAAAGGGAAGAAGGGGAACTTCAAGAAGAACGGCAAGCAAGTTGCTGCTCAAGTGAAGAAGCCTAAGTCTGGTCCTAAGCCTGAGACTAAGTGCTTCTACTGCAAAGGGACTGGTCACTGGAAGCGGAACTACCCCAACTATTTGGTGGATAAGAAGGATGGCAAAGTGAACAAAGGTATATTGGATATACATGTTATTGATGTGTACTTTACTAGTGTTTATAGCAACCCCTCGGTATTTGATACTGGTTCAGTTGCTAAGAGTAGTAACTCGAAACGGGAGTTGCAGAATAAACAGAGACTAGTAAAAGGCGAGGTGACGATGTGTGTTGGAAGTAGTTCCAAGATTGATATGATCATCATCGCACACTCCCTGTACTTTCGGGATTAGTGTTGAAACTAAATAAGTGTTATTTGGTGTTTACGTTGAGCATAAATATGATTTGATCATGTTTATTGCAACACGGTTATTCATTTAAGTTAGAGAACAATTGTTGTTCTGTTTACATGAATAAAAAACCTTCTATGGTCATACACACCAACGAAAATGGTTTGTTGGATCTCGATCGTAGTGATACACATAAATCATAATGTTGAAGCCAAAAGATGCAAAGTTAATAATGATAGTGCAACTTATTTGTGGCACTGCCGTTTAGGTCATATTGGTGTAAAGCGCATGAAGAAACTCCATACTGATGGGATTTTGGAATCACTTGATTATGAATCACTTGATGCTTGCGATCCGTGCCTCATGGGCAAGATGACTAAAACGCCGTTCTCCGGAACTATGGAGAGAGCAACAGATTTATTGGAAATCATACATACAGATGTATGTGGCCCGATGAATATTGAGGCTCGTAGCAGGTATCATTATTTTCTGACCTTCACAGATGATTTGAGCAGATATGGGTATATCTACTTAATGAAACAGAAGTCTGAAACATTTTGAAAAGTTCATATAATTTCAGAGTGAAGTGGAAAATCATCGTAACAAGAAAATAAAGTTTCTATGATCTGATCGCGGAGACAAATATTTGAGTTACGAGTTTGGTCTTCAATTAAAACAATGTGGAATAGTTTCACAAATTCACGCCACCTGGAACACCACGGTGTAATGGTGTGTCCGAACATCGTAATCGTACTTTATTAGATATGGTGCGATATATGATGTCTCTTACCAATTTACCACTATCGTTTTGGGGTTATGCATTAGAGACAGCTACATTCACGTTAAATAGGGCACCATCAAAATCCGTTGAGACGACGCCTTATGAACTGTGGTTTGGCAAGAAACCAAAGTTGTCGTTTCTTAAAGTTTGGGGTTGTGATGCTTATGTGAAAAAGTTTCATCCTGATAAGCTCAAACCCAAATCGGAGAAATGTGTCTTCATAGGATACCCAAAGGAGACAGTTGGGTACACCTTCTATCACAGATCCGAAGGCAAGACATTCATTGCTTAGTATGGATCCTTTCTAGAGAAGGAGTTTCTCTCGAAAGAAGTGAGTGGGAGGAAAGTAGAACTTGATGAGGTAACTGTACCTGCTCCCTTATTGGAAAGTAGTTCATCACAGAAATCTGTTCCTGTGACTCCTACACCAATTAGTGAGGAAGTTAATGATGATGATCATGGAACTTCAGATCAAGTTATTACTGAACCTCGTAGGTCAACCAGAGTAAGATCCGCACCAGAGTGGTACGGTAATCCTGTTCTGGAGGTTATGTTACTAGACCATGACGAACCTACGAACTATGAAGAAGCGATGGTGAGCCCAGATTCCGCGAAATGGCTTGAGGCCATGAAATCTGAGATAAGATCCATATATGAGAACAAAGTATGGACTTTGATTGACTTGCCCAATGATCGGCGAGCCATTGAGATTAAATGGATCTTCAAGAGGAAGACGGACGCTGATAGTAGTGTCACTATCTACAAAGCTAGAATTGTCGCAAAAAGGTTTTCGACAAGTTAAAGATGTTGACTACGATGAGAGTTTCTCACTCGTATCTATGCTTAAGTCTGTCCGAATCATGTTAGCAATTGCCGCATTTTATGAAATCTGGCAAATGGATAAACAAAACTGCATTCCTTAATGGATTTATTAAAGAAGAGTTGTATATGATGCAACCAGAAGGTTTTGTCAATCCTAAAGGTGCTAACAAAATATGCAAGCTCCAGCGATCCATCTATGGACTGGTGCAAGCATCTCGGAGTGGGAATATACGCTTTGATCAAAGCATATAGTTTTATACAGACTTGCTATGAAGCCTGTATTTACAAGAAAGTGAGTGGGAGCACTACAACATTTCTAATAAGTATATGTGAATGACATATTGTTGATCGGAAATAATGTAGAATTATTCTACAAAGCATAAAGGAGTGTTTGAAAGGAGTTTTTCAAAGAAAGACCTCGGTGAAGCTGCTTACATATTGAGCATCAAGATCTATAGAGATAGATCAAGACGCTTGATAAAGTTTTTCAATGAGTACATACCTTAACAAGATTTTGAAGTAGTTCAGAATGGAACAGTCAAAGAAAGAGTTCTTGCCTGTGTTACAAGGTGTGAAATTGAGTAAGACTCAAAGCCCGACCACGGCAGAAGATAGAAAGAGAATGAAAGTCATTCCCTATGCCTTGGCCATAGGTTCTATAAAGTATGCCATGCTGTGTACCAGATCTATTGTATACCCTACACTGATTTTTGCAAGGGAGTACAATAGTGATCTAGGAGTAGATCACTGGACAGCGGTCAAAATTATCCTTAGTGGAATAAGGATATGTTTCTCGATTATGGAAGTAACAAAAGGTTCGTCGTAAAGGGTTACGTCGATGCAAGTTTTGACACTAAATCTAGATGACTCTAAGTCTCGGTCTAGATACATATTGAAAGTGGGAGCAATTAGCTAGAGTAGCTCCGTGCAGAGCATTATAGACATAGAAATTTGCAAAATACTTACGGATCTGAATGTGACAGACCCGTTGACTAAAAATTATCTCACAATCAAAACATGATCACACCTTAGTACTCTTTGGGTGTTAATCACATAGCGATGTGAACTAGATTATTGACTCTAGTAAACCCTTTGGGTGTTGGTCACATGACAATGTGAACTATGGGTGTTAATCACATGGTGATGTGAATTATTGATGTTAAATCACATGGCGATGTGAACTAGATTATTAACTCTAGTGCAAGTGGGAGACTGAAGGAAATATGCCCTAGAGGCAATAATAAAGTATTATTTATTTCCTTATATCATGATAAATGTTTATTATTCATGCTAGAATTGTATTAACCGGAAACATAATACATGTGTGAATACATAGACAAACAGAGTGTCACTAGTATGCCTCTACTTGACTAGCTCGTTAATCAAAGATGGTTATGTTTCCTAGCCATAGACATGAGTTGTCATTTGATTAACGAGATCACCTCATTAGGAGAATGACGTGATTGACTTGACCCATTCCGTTAGCTTAGCACTCGATCGTTTAGTATGTTGCTATTGCTTTCTTCATGACTTATACATGTTCCTATGACTATGAGATTATGCAACTCCCGTTTACCGGAGGAACATTTGTGTGCTACCAAACGTCACAACGTAAATGGGTGATTATAAAGGTGCTCTACAGGTGTCTCCAAAGGTACTTGTTGGGTTGGCGTATTTCGAGATTAGGATTTGTCACTCCAATTGTCGGAGAGGTATCTCTGGGCCCACTCGGTAATGCACATCACTATAAGCCTTGCAAGCATTGTGACTAATGAGTTAGTTGCGGGATGATGTGTTACGGAACGAGTAAAGAGACTTGCCGGTAACGAGATTGAACTGGGTATCGAGATACCGACGATCAAATCTCGGGCAAGTAACATACCGGTGACAAAGGGAACAACGTATGTTGTTATGCGGTCTGACCGATAAAGATCTTCGTAGAATATGTGGGAGCCAATATGGGCATCCAGGTCCCGCTATTGGTTATTGACCGGAGACGTGTCTCGGTCATGTCTACATAGTTCTCGAACCCGTAGGGTCCGCACGCTTAACGTTACGATGACAGTTTTATTGAGTTTTGATGTACCGAAGGAGTTCGGAGTCCCGGATGAGATCGGGGATATGATGAGGAGTCTCGAAATGGTCGAGACGTAAAGATCGATATATTGGACGACTATATTCGGACTTCGGAAAGGTTCCGAGTGATTCGGGTATTTTTCGGAGTACCGGAGAGTTACGGGAATTCGTATTGGGCCTTAATGGGCCATACGGGAAAGGAGAGAAAGGCCTCAAAAGGTGGCCGCACCCCTCCCCATGGTCTGGTCCGAATTGGACTAGGGAAGGGGGGCGCACCCTTCCTTCTTTCTCCTTTCCCCTTCCCTTCTCCTACTCCCACAAGGAAAGGAGGAGTCCTACTCCTGGTGGGAGTAGGACTCCCCCCTATGGCGCGCCTCTCCCCTTGGCCGGCTGCCTCCCCCTTGCTCCTTTATATACGGGGGCAGGGGGGCACCCCAGAGACACAACAATTGATCCTTGAGATCTTTTAGCCGTGTGCGGTGCCCCCCTCCACCAAATTACACCTCGATAATATCGTTGCGGAGCTTAGGCGAAGCCCTGCATTGGTAGAACATCATCATCGTCACCACGCCGTCGTGCTGACGAAACTCTCCCTCAACACTCGGCTGGATCGGAGTTCGAGGGACGTCATCGAGCTGAACGTGTGTAGAACTCGGAGGTGCCGTACGTTCGGTACTTGATCGGTCGGATCGTGAAGACGTACGACTACATCAACCGCGTTGTGATAACGCTTCCGCTGTCGGTCTACGAGGGTACGTGGACAACACTCTCCCCTCTCGTTGCTATGCATCACCATGATCTTGCGTGTGCGTAGGAATTTTTTTGAAATTACTACGTTCCCCAACAGTAACCTCTGCTGCATCAAGTACCTCTCTGATCTCACATTTTATGATAGCATCTATGCTCCATAAGACCAACTTAAACACAGCAGGAGTGAAAACTTTCGCGGCATGTTTCTCAAGAACTGAAGCATTTTCCTCTGTGAACGGAACGGACTGTAAGGCCTCGACGTCTTGGAGAGCCTCGTTCAAGCGTCGCGACGCAAGGCAACGCTCATAGTGCTCTAGCATTTGAAACAACGTCATCTTAGCCTTAAGATGCGTATGTAGCACCGAGTTTAAACTCTCACTCCGCTGATTGCTGCTCAATCCTAGGAAACAACGGCCCTCAAGATATGGAGCACACCACAGTTTTCTCATCGTATACATCTGATGCAGCCAGGAGTCCTCACTTGTTACTTTATTCTGTTGTAAGAAGTGTAACCATTTTCTCTCATGCTCTTCAATGGAAGATGTATCATATATGAAAGATCGGAATTCCTCCTTTACCGTGTCATCATGCAGATGGCGTACAATGTTCTGCGCTGAATGTGCCATATACAGAGCCTATGGTTTGAGTCAGGCCACACCATCCTGATTGCTCTCTGCATTGCAAGGTCCCCATCCGTGATCACAGATATAGGATGCTTCTGTCCCATAGCATCAGAAAAGGTCCGTAACAGCCACTCGTATGCCTGGCTTGTTTCATGTGAAATGATACCACATGCAAAAATAACGGTGCTGCGGTGGTGATTCAACCCGACAAACGGCACAAATGGCAGATTGTACTTATTGGTTCTGTATGTGCTATCAAAAACAATAACGTCTCCGAAAGCCTCGTAGTCAAGTCGGGATTGACTATCACACCAGAACAGTCCCTTCAGATGGCCAGCTTCATCAACCAAGTACCTGAAGAAAAAATCTGAATCTTGCTCTTGCCTCGCCACCATGTGATTGATCACCGTTTGAGCATCCCCGGAAGAAATTGTTTCCTGCTTGTTAGCATGGCAGAAATTGTAAATGTCCCTCATAATGCATCCAACCTCATCATATCCACCGTATTGCATGCACATAATATCCATAATATGGTGTTTTCTGATCCCAGATTTTTCCATGTCTGCAATGTCCGCTTTCTGCTCATCGCTAATTCTTCTGTGTGAACGCAAAAGACACGACAGATCCCGTGGGGCTAGAGGATGGTTGTGTTCATCGATGAAATCCTTGACAAACCACTGACCTGTTTCCTCCTGTCTTACAATCACCAATTTAGCTTTACACCCTACACGAGTTATACTCCGTGGCCTCCTCTTTCTATCTTCCATCTTCCTCTTCATGTGCTTCTCTTCACGAACCCCTTCACGACTACACACAAATTTCCTTAACATTATATGGCAGTTGGATCCATCCCACTCGACATAGCTTCTCCGGACACTAAAACCTTTCTCAAGACCGTATTTGTTATAGAATGTATAACCTTCATCCTCACTATTAAACATCTTGTTGGCAATATGATAGTACTCCATCATTGACTCGTGACTTACCTCTGCCATGTCTTCCTGCATCACAATTCGGACGAATAAAAATCTGAAAGGACAGACATAAATGCATGCAAAACCCACTACGAAATCTTGTGTGGAATTTTAAACTTTGCTCCTTGTACATGTTATGGCAAGCGATCATAAACGTTCATAAACTGGGTCCCCCGTAAACTAGTGAAGTGACCATGGATGATGAAAAATTCTAAATTGAATTGCATACACTAGGGAAACCTAAATCGATGATGACTAAACAAATCTAAGTAGGAAGTGCAGGCTACGAATCAAAGTAAGTTGAGATTCGGGCGATTCATACCTTAAGATGCAAGTCCGGAAGCGATGGGATCAGCGGGGGGCTTTCTCCTATACCGCCGCCGCCGTCGCCGCCGACACTGCCGCCGCAGATGTCACGCCTTATTCTTCTTCCTGCCGCCGACCACGTCTTTTATAGTGAAGGGGACTAGGAGGAGGACGAGAACGACGCCGACGACGGTGAATTGGTTCCTCTCGCCGGGCTCGTCGGACAGAAGGAAGAGGACGAGAAGGACTTGACCGAGCTACTAGATCTAGACGTGGTTCTGGTCGTGGACGTGATCGGTTCAAAAAAATATTATCCTGGACCATTATGCCCTTCTCTGATTAAACTAATTAAGTTAATTCATTCTTAATCCCCCACCAAATCGGACGGCTAATAAAAATCGGAGGGGTAAGTACTCGAAAGTACTCCCAGTACTGCCCCAATCACCGTAAAGGAGCTCAACATGAACATACAGGATTCCAACGACAGACTAAGCCAGTAGTGAAACTTATTTTTGTATTTTGTACCAAGAGATAATTTTTAACACAGTGGAATTTGCTACTGTACAGATGAACATCCAGGTTTAAATAAGGATACAAGATTATAATACAGGCAAAGTTACTGGATAGGTGAAACAGAAACACGAAGAAAGGGCTTGTATAAACAGAATTTGATCTGGGAAAAATGGAACACTTAGAAATGAAGCTGCTTGCACTGCGAAGCTACTGCCTCCGAGGGGCAGTAAGGGCACTTGAAAGGTCTGGAGCTGCTCTTTGATAGCTTCATGATCGACTGCTTTGATACGGCGTGTCCACAGGGCATCAGCATCGGAGGGTTCTCGTCGCTCGACTGCTCCCTGAGCACCGGGCATACGAAGACTGAGTGGTACTGGAACTCTGGTCCGATGTCTATGGGGACTGGAAGCTGTTTCATGGTCTGCCACTCCTGCTTCTTGGCAGCCATTACCGTGGTGAGCTTCAACAAGGTTGGTAGCCCTTGAAAACCAGCTGATACGGCTACACTCAGTGGGCTATCACTAGACTGACCTAAGAGGCTGCAGAACTGATGGATTAGCTCCTCGGCTAGCTTATCCCAATGCGTCGATGACACAAACTCGGCATATGGGGACTGTTCAAGCCGGTCAGCCCAGATCAGGCAAGCCATTAGCTTCTGGATCTCTGCCTTGTGCATGGAGGCAAAGGGCACCAAGTGAGTCCTTGCATATTGTAAAGCATTATCTCTGCTTCCTCTGGTGAGTATCTCAACAAACTGAAGAGAATGGAGCTTCAACTCAAGCATTGAGCTATTCTGCAACAGCTTATCACGGTTATTGGCAGCCCAAGTGAGCGCAGGCTCAAGGTTTCTTGCTTTCATTGCTTCAAGTATCCCATACATCTCCTGAAATGGTAATTTCAGGTAAGTCTCGTCTGATTCACCGCACTCATGGACAAAGGAGTCTCCAAGATCAAAGAGGCCCTGGCGATAGAAATGATTCGCTATTATGTTGTTTACTGTGCTGGCCTCAAAATCCACATTTCTATATGCCTTTGATATATCTGTATTGAAGGACTTCTCGAGAACCTTGAGATATTTGCTCAGTGCAACATTCAATTCCTTTTGACAGCCTTCAAGTTGGCTCAATGGCACCATTTCGTTCAGCTTGGCCTTCAATTCTGCAAGGATGGATGAATGGTCACAACTGTCCATGGAATCTGTATCCATCATCTGCATCTTGGATATTACCTGCTTAACTTCATCCACTATCTGATCAACAGCTTCCTGAACTTTGGTAGAAGATAACACACGTTTTTCAACAACTCGGTCAAAGGCCTCTCTTAGACTGTCAAGCTCCATTGTAGAACACCCAACTAAGTGGCACTGCATGTCCAAGTCAAAAATTCACATATAAATAAATAATTTGTTCAGAGAACCACCATGAAGCAAAGAAAAAAAAAGGCGAATAACAATGTCTAACTGCTGATAAATCAGAACACAGAAGTTAAAGCATAGGTTTCAAACATCAATATTGTAAATAAATCTATGATGATCAACAAGATGCAAGCAACACAATCAGCATCACTAGAACATTGAAGACAGTATCTAACATTCAACTTTATCTCACTCATGCTACACCACACTAAAAGTGTAAAATGTTGGCCAAATACTAGCAGTATCTTAGGAACCCATTGGCAAGACACATAGTACTATTCTGTACCGACACCTACAGAATATGTTGCTAAATTGATCGCACATTCTCCTGAAGCTGCAGCACTAGAGTAAATAAATAGAAGGCAACACCATGTTATCATCCTAACCCTGTTCTCACAGTTCACAAACACTAAGAATGCCTGGGTTAGCACCTCAGGGCAACCAGCAAAAAAATTCACAATGAATCACCATTCAAAACTTCATACCTATGTTGGCCACAATACGCCAGTGGATTCCATGAAATCAATTTGTTAAGATGCCACATGCGTAAGAAAAAAAAATGTGTGGCATGGTTGCAAACACACTTTTTTTACGGGTAAAGCGAGCTTTATTACCAAGTGGGTTGGGCATATCACCCTTTACATGGTCAGCAACCTGTGCTGGTACATCATAGTCCCATAAAAGAACTTCACCAGTGTTACACAGGAAGCCTAGCTTGGCCAAGTCATGAGCAGCACTATTTGCTTCACGACGACATGCTTGAACTTTGCAGATGGAGAACCAAGTGTGTATCTGGACCTTCAGGTCATCCAACTCTACCACATGTATCGAGCAGTCCATGGCTGGGTTGTTCAAGGCCAAGGCAAGGAGTTGGGAGTTCGTCTCAACCCAGCTCCCAGCTCCCAGCTCCACTGCAAGGGCAAACACATTTTTTTACCGATAAAAGAAGAATTTTATTTCTCTCTGCCGCACAGCCAATGGATTTTTACAAGCTCCTGAGCAGTAAAACTTCACTACACAACTCAGCTGAACACCGAGCATCAAATAAAAGAAGTGCACACAGACCTTAGACCACCAAAATAAATATGCCCATAAAGGGAGAAAAAAGACGACAAACCATGCCCTTGGGAATAAAATACCCTGGTGGTGGTGGAGGCTACATGGCACCACCTCACACAGCTCACCATTAAGAAAACCATTCTTCACGTCAAGCTGAGAAATGGACCATAAACGAACAGAGGCCACGGCAAGAAGAGCGCAAACAGTAGTCATGTGAGCCACAGGAAAGTCTATCATAGTCACAGACTTACTGTCATGCTCCTAAATGGGCATTGAGGAAGTAATCTACTTAACAAGTTATCTAGTGTTGAACAAGATAAGATAATCCCATCCATCAAATCCAACTGGGCGTGCAAGCCTGATTCATAAAGAGGATTCATATCGCGAGAAAACGGAATCGATACCAAAGCCACTTCACTTTCCAATCCCACTAAAGACTCAATTCAGATTCCTTCCTTGGGCACGCTATCCACAAAGTTTATCTCAACACATGTACACATACGGCATATAAAGGTTGGTGGCAAGTGGCGCCCTCACTACAGACCAGTGATCCATGAGTCAAGCTACGACACGCAATCAGCGGGTCTTGCGAGCTTGTCCGTGTGCGCAAGCAAGCAAGCTCGTTCGATCCGAGACAGGGACCTGGCTTGGAGCATGGGGGTTCAGTTGAATCCCCAAAAGTATTTACAAAACCAAGCGCTGCTAGAGCCACCAAACGATTCCGCGGCGAGCATGGTGGGATATAATATAAGAGCAACCTACCCAGGCAAGCATGCTAGGGTTCGTCGCCGACGAAACGAGGTAATTACAGGGGCGGATCCGGATGTTGCACGGGCACAGCTCAAAAATTAGTGGAGCTCGGTGGGTTCTACCGATCAGCTGGACGGATGGCGGAAGGGTCATTCATACCTGAAAATCCAATCTCCGAGATTGCGGACGGGGCGGAGACGGCAGGGAGGCGGCGGGGCGGAGACGGCGGTGGTGGCGGCGGCGACGCGCGGGGAGAGGCGGACGGGGTGGGCGTCGGCGGGGCCGGCACGTCGGCACGGCGGTGGCGTTCTGTGGGAGAGATTTTGCTTTAGTGCCGCATTGGAGCGTTGGTGGGTCAGGGGGGCTGGGAGAGGGAGGAAGAGGAGAGAATGGATTTTCCAGCGTGCCTGGGGATTGGATGGCATAGATTTTTCATTTTCGTTCGGAAGAAAACAAACTACTGACTACTACGGTTTTTTTTAAATTAAATTGTATTACCTCAGTAGAGTCAGAAAACGTCTTACATTACGGGACGGGGGAAGTAATTTTCGGTGCCCCTAATTTTTATTTTAGAGCATGCTTACCGAAAAAGGCTTTCGCCCCGCTTTATAGATAAAGCAACCGTCACATATCACCCATACAAGGACTAGGTCTTGTAACACTTTTACTTTTTACTGCAGAACTAGGTCTTGTTTTCATTTCATACTACTCTAATTGTCGCTCAAATGGACAATTAATATGGATGAAGGGAGTATTTTCTATTGTTCATTGTTTTTGATATAGTTTACCACTCATGCCAAGTGGTAAGGGAGTATTTCCTCATTGGATTGTGTTGGGTTAGAGGCCATGAAGCTATGCCCAAAATGATAAATATATCTACGCAGAGAAAAATGAAAACTTAACACTTTCGACTCGCTAAAATGATGGCTTCGCATTTTGGAGGGTCATCGTGCTAGTTGAATGACAAACAATTAATTAAGTGCCGCTTCTCCTGCCCCCGAGGACAACGACAGGAAGATTCCCAGTTGCAATGAAAGCGAAGTCTTTGCTTACAAGCAAACAAAGTACTATCGTTAACTCTTACCCCCTTCATTTATTTTTACTCTGCGTATAAAATTTGTTTGAAATTAAACTACATAAAGTTTGATCAAGTTTATCTAAAAAAATAGCATCATTTACAATACAATAGTTATGTAGCATCAAAGTTAATTTCATGATGTATCTAAAGAATGATTTCATACTGTGAATGTTGATTTTTTTTTCTTATATAGTTGGTCAGTCAAACTTTACAAAATTTGACTTCGAACTAATTTTATATGTAGACTAAAAAGAAACAGAGGGAGTACAGTACTGTGACATAAATTGCATGGTATCAAATCAGTTTGACTATAATGATAGAATGGCAAATTCCATCTCGCTAACAACTGAAGTGCACAAAAGATAATATCATCCCAGAGATTATCTTAGACAGAAGCCAATAATTGCCATTACTGTAGTTATCTAATGATTGGACAATGGAAGATAGAGCAATAATGTCAGCCACAAGGTCACTCTACCAAAAGCATAAGCTACACATTGCTGAATGAAGTAGACATGAAAGCAACAGCACAACAAGAGGGAAAATGATGTTAAAAACCTTAAAATCATGTAGTATTACATTAAGAATATAAGCTGTTGAGTGTTAGCTAGGTACATTTTCTGACTGTACACCTAAATATACACATCTGCAACATAATGATCACCATACACATACAGAAAAGAGTTTCTACATACAGGATGAGCAGAGCATTGGCTCCACAAAAATGAATTTCTACAAAGTGTACATCACAAGCAGAACCTTTGCGCGGGGCTAAGAGAGTTCGTCACTTGACTGCGCCCCTGTGGCGACCTTGACGAACACGTCCTCCATGGTGGTGTCCGCGAGGCCCCATGCTTGCACTTCCACCCTCCTCTTCAGATTCTCCACGGCCATGAAAACATCCGCAATCCTGACTTGTTGCTTCGACAGCTCGTATTTCTGTGTTCCTGACAGATGATACACCTTCCTCGCGTTCGGCAAGAGCTTCAGAGCCAAATCCTCTACCTCGCGCTCGAACTCCGACGATGTCGTCATCGTCAGCACATAATAGCCTCCATATCTAGCTATGAGCTGCGATTATAGAGTTCAGAGTACTTGTATGAACAACAATGTCACAACTGATCTTAAATCATGGAGAGGTCATTATGTCCACATGATCATATACCTCTTTAGGCCTTCCTATGCACTGGAGCCTGCCATCTACCATGATACACAACCGATCGCAGAGAACTTCGGCTTCTTCCATGGAATGGGCTGCAAAGATGCCAAAGAGGACCAGTGGTTTGATGGCTACCATGGAAGGGAAACAACTATGGCCAAGCGCAAGAGAAGGAATGGACATAGGTTGAAGGTTACTCGTAAGAATGATAGCTCTATCTTGCTTTGCTTGCTTCACAGCAGTCCAGAGACTCTTCCTCGAAGCTGGATCCAATCCAGTGCTGGGCTCGTCCATGTACACTACCTGATACACATTTATAAAAGTATGAGCGTGGATTAACCGGTGACTGAAGAAAATAAAGATGACGTTGAAAGCTATACTTTTGCATCTCCAATCAGCGAGATGGCGATGCTAAGACGCCTCTTCATGCCACCGCTGTACTTCCTGACTTGCTTGTCAGCAGCACCACCAAGGAGTAAATTTACACTTCTTAAAGATTCTTCAACGGCCTAGAAATCATTTTCATTAGATGTCAAAACAGAAATCATTTTAATTTCAGTAAGTCTTTTCAGGTTTCTTTGTAACTCCACAGAACAAAAAGATACCGTTACATATCTTAGTATCTTAGAAGGTGAATCCAAAGATAGTAGAGGTACTGAAGTCTTGAAAGCAGTAGCATACAATGGTTTTTCTTTTAGAACATATATTGGATTCACCTAAGAGATTATGCTAATGCACTATGTGATTAGTGAACCGTTATAACTTACAAGGTCCAAAGCAGAGCCACTGAGGCTCTTCAGTCGACCATAAAACTGGAGATGTTCTCTGCCAGTCAGCATCTCCCAAAGCATACTGCATCCCAAATAGAGACAACACAATGTGAGAATCAGAAGGAATTTATCATGAACTTGACCAACATTACTGAGAAATTATTTGAAACAAAGAAGTGCATATCCTACTCATTCTGCGGGCAAACCCCCATGCTGTTGTATATGTTTTCCATGTCAGTATGTATGCTGAAATCCTGTACAAATGCATTCCCCGATGTTGGCTTTGAAAACCCAATCATCTGTCAGGCATCAGCAAGAAGGATGAATACCACAAGAGGGTTAAAACATCACAACTACCCAATGATAGTACTCAACTCGGAACTTTGAAAAGGATGCCGATTAAGGGTGACGAACCATGCTAATAAAAGAGCTCTTGCCAGCTCCATTAGGACCAAGAATGCCCAAACACTCTCCGTACGGCAAAGCAAGTGATAGACCTCGAACAGCATACTTATCAGGGTTACCATCCTTTCCATGATATACTTTCTTGAGATCGTCACAGACAACAGCGTAGCCACTGTTCCGCTGCTGTAGTACTTGATCAACAGTCTCCCTCTGTGATTCGCCATACCAAAGTGTCAGCACATAATCAAGGAACAGGTGATGCCGACTTTCAATTTTAGTTCTCATATTCAAATATTCATGTTCCGTATAATCAAAATATCATTGAAATATGTTGCAAAACATTCCTGCAACAACGTGCGGGGTATCATCTAGTTTTAGTTAACAATGACAACAAAGGTTTCTTGGGACATAAGTAATTATGTACTCCCTCCGTTCCTAAACATTTGTCTTTCTAGAGATTTCAACAAGTGACTACATACGGAGCAAAATGAGTGAATCTACACTCTAAAATATGTCTATATACATCCGTATGTGGTAGTCCATTTGAAATCTCTAAAAAGACAAATATTTAGGAACGGAGGGAGTAGTTAAGTAAATAAAATAATGGAGCCTTACAGGTAATTTTCAAATATTCAAACTACACATAAAACGATGCTGGGAGGTGAAAATTTGAATTGTCTGCAGGAGTGATGAACCGTAAAATAGTAACTTACTTCTTTAATAATGTCTAACTTCTCCATTTCCACATGAACATCATTGTCGGCAACTTCGTTAACAGCTATCCTTCTCCAAGTGGGGTTCTTTCTTAGGAGACGTTTGATGATGGAAAGGAGGCCAGAGCTGTTTCCAACTGAAGCAGCATAGTCAAAATAATATGCAACAGGAAGCAAAACCAACCACTCAACAATAATAATGATCATCACATCCCTCATTCCATTTGTATGGTCATTTAGATCACTCCATTGTATGCCAGGATTTCCCGTCTCTGAAGCCCTAATAGCATATTGGCTAAGCTCATATAATCCTCTATATAAAGAAAATGCAGGTATTATCTCCAGAACTGTAATCCAGTGTCCTGCAATAACACAAGAGGAAAATGATGGTGAAACTGGAATAGGCAAGGGCGTAAGGTTGGTCTCAAAATGGATGGTATATGTTCATCAGAAACAAAAAAAGACATTTACTTGCTATGGCATGGTTAAAACTTAAAACTGTAATTAATTCTATTAAACAAAGTTAATGTGAAGTTTGAATAGGTAAAAACTTGAAAATTTTCTTAAAATGATCGTGAACTTACTTGGAAATTTTCCACCTTCAAGAAAATTCCGAATAAGAGATCCTGCCATTAACCCTGATCCAAATATGTACAGATATGCAATTGCTGGTACAACGAAGATAAGAAGCAACAAACATCACATACCTTGCAGCACTGGGCAATAGGTAATAAATGCGGAGATAAAATGGTAAAATAATTTATACCTTGAGCAGTATTAACCTTCGAAAAGAATGTTGCAGCTAGGAAAGATAATACAATCTGCAAGTTAATGAAACTGAAGAAGAAAACAAACTGGATACCGTAGTCATTCGTCTTGAAAAAATTTAGACCTGCAAATTAACAACTGATTTATATAAATGGCTTGATAACTGCTATTGTTTTTATGATAACTGTGGTTGGATAGCTTTGATACCTATAAGGGCTCCAAAAATGACAAATAGCACAAGATACACCGTAGACAAGATAAGGAAGTATGCGTAGTAGATAATCCAGTAAGGGCCATTTCCAAGCCCGTGCATTTTCATCATTGTTCGGAGCTTATGTTGTTTCTCATATACAAGGTATGTCAACATAACCTGCATTAGAACTTAAGAGGTTCAAGCATTGCAATCATGCAACGGTTTACTCTGGTAACTTTTACTGTATTCTAGATATGCTGTTATATCCAATCCAGTTCCTATTTGTAACAGCAAAAATGTTGTCAATTCTGGTACCATTTACCGGGAAAAGCAACGCAACAACCCATTCGAAAAAGAGAGGACCAATAAGAGAAGAAAAATCAATTGTCAGACGAGTCGCTTGCTTTGGCATTTCTTTTGTAAACTCAAGCAACATTTTTATGCCTGAACCTTGACCTTGTAGGAATTGGAGATAGGCATTTGAAACCTACACACATGTCAAGCAATATGTTAATATGGGAATGAGTTGTATAACTTCCAAACTGTGTTGATAAAAGAGCAACATAGCCAAGTTAAAAGAAGAGTAGTATCTTTTTAAAATATGAAATTACTGTAATGAATTAGAAACAATTTTGATGATTCAACATTTTTCTTAAAGGTAAGAAAGTTAAATGTAAAAAGGATGCAGAAAGTGTTATTCGGTGACATATTAGTAGCAGAACAAGGTAAATATATATCCAGCAATTTTATCTCTCTCACGCCATATTGCATGTTTCCGTGGATCTTGTTGTGGATTTATTATGGTAACATAAAGTGGTTCAGAGTTTAGAACAGTAAATGACAGACAAAATAACTTTCAGCATGTTGGGACAACAAAATTAATAGTAAGAGGTCAATGCTGTTATCAGTGAAGTACGTGGCACCCACCGCATTCAGTGAACGTGAAACACGCAGAAGTCCGAATGGCATTGGAACATAAGAGATATTCTGATAAGTCGAGTTATACAATGCAAGCACATTGAAACGCTTCTCGTTTGAGTCTTGGAAATCATAAGCTATAACAACAGAAATAATTAGTGTTACTGGTGCATTGATGCCCGCATATAAGGAAACAACAGCACTATATCCATAGAGAAGGATGTCATACCCATTGCAACTTCACTAATTCCTTTCCCTATTTTTCCTTTCCGGTAACCCTTAAAGGTCTCCTCATTGATTGTTCTTGAACTATTCCGCCACAAAGGTAGACCTTGAACACATTTTATTTCTGCTAAATGAAATACAGAAGTTCAGATATGAAATCATTTCCAACCAAACGAGGCACATAATTGATAATGTCGGAACATCATCGTGGGAATGCATAGAATTTGATGGTTCTTATGAAAAAGATGAATAATGGGAATGATTATGCATTTATATGCTAGACTATTCCACACAGAAACAGACGTAGCAATATATACGAACTTTACCTTTCTGAACATTAATAGCATCAATGGTAGTGCGGAGTGTAACTGAATCCCTGGACTTGCATTCCGACTGAAGAACATAAATGGGTAGATCCGAGATAAAAGCAGGTTCGATGAAGCCTGTAGAAGTACCTGGCATATCTGTCCCCTGAAATTACATGATAAGAAAGCAAGTCTCACCGACATGTTCCGTAAATGAACATACATGCAAGCAATAGTCTGGTTATTTTAACTTACCAGGAGAAGACCAGATATGCTCGCATTATCAGAAATATTTAAAAGTGGCAAGTCTGTGAACATGTTCTGCATGACAGCTGTCAAACAAGCAAGCAGAGTTGATGGTTAGAGGAATATGGTGAATGCGCTATATGTTAGTAGACTTATCTATCACCCTTAGTTCCGTGGTTACTCGAAACAAAGGAATTCCGGACAAAGAACACACTTCACTTCTCAGCACAATAGCTTAAGAAGATTTGTGGGGATTAAAATAGTTATATGATACAGATTACTTACTAGTAGATAGAGTTTCATTTGCCCCCGTGAACGGTATGGCGGCCGGGCAGGATTGTGACTTTCTGCATGATTCAGAGGAATCCTGGATGGCACGATACTCGGGGCGGGGTACTTGCAAGAGAGCAGGCCATTCAGGAGGATTTGGTATAGGGCAACTGCCAGCCTGGTCCAATGTAGAGTACTGAATGCCACACACATTTTGACAAGGACCAGTGCCATTCACATCAACACACATGCACCCACACTTGTATTTTGGTTTATCCAATAAATTGTTGATGACTCGTTGAAGGACACTGAGTAATACACATAGGTATATCGGAACTATGATTAGCCGAATGGTTGCCTTCCTGTTGCGTTTCTGCAAGGTGATGAAACATGGTTTGCCACCTCTTAGCATGACCCAAACAGCCAGTATGCAATTACAGAAACTAATGTGAGTGATGCAATAGAAAGTTAGAAACTACCGGGTTTTTTTTGTATATCCCCCCCCCCCCCCCACCCACCCCCATTTTCTTAAGGCAAATATACTACTCCCACTGTAAACTAATATAAGCTGTCTTATATTAGTTTACAGAGGTAGTATATCTGATACCATGGTGAGCCACTCCTCCAAAAAAAAATCCTAAACTAATCACTCGCCAAAACATTGATGTGTAGCACATCCCTTTATTTTTCTTAATGTATTGACCAATAAAGTTGAAACATACTTGAAATATGTGCTAGCCATGATAACGGAATGTATATAATCTCTTTTAAACAAATAAAAATATATAGAATCAATAATGGATGGTTTATTGTTCTTTATCTTTGTAAGCGCCTGTTAGTAAGAAAAATAATTATTTCAAACAAATACTGACTAGAATTACCACGTGCACAGTGCGCTATTATGATGTTCACAAACTGTATTACCCAATGAGTGGTATTGACAACTTGACAACGACGTCGTTCTCGATTTGCATCAAAATATCACAGCTTTTTATTATCAAGTTAACAGGGCAATTGACCAGTCATTGCCAAAAGCTCAACAACAACAAGAAAATTACGGAGAGTACATGTCACTCCAACCCATGAGTTCCCGCAAATGGGCCAAATTGTGGCCGCAGTAGCGGAAGATTGTGGCAAACATCACCAGGGAAGGTGACATTCATAACCCCGGAGCGATGGAAGCTAGCAAATAAGCCTGAATTTCTACATCCATCTTGCAGCTGACAGCGTCAGATCACCACCCACCTAAACCAATTATTGCTAAATGTTAAAGAACCAGGAAACCCCATCCAAAGATTCCACACTACTAACCCCAAAAAGTACCGGAAAAACTGCAGAATAGGCATGGATTGGACCTGGAAGATGAGATTCTTGCGCAGGAGGGCATTGGTCTGCGAAGCGAAGCTCGGCGGCCTTGATGCTCCACCGCCACCAGCAGCCGCGGCGGCGGCGGCGGCGCCCGACAAGGGCTCCATCTCGCGGCGGCAGTTCTTGGGTTTTCTCTGTCTTCTCTCTCTTCCCTTTGACTGGTCTGAAGGCGGAAGAGAAAGAGGCAGGAGTTCTTGGCCGTTTAGAAGGGGTTTTTATAGGGTAACCGCCCAAGAGATTCTTCCCGCCACAATAGACTACTCCCTCCGTTACTAAATATAAGTCTTTCTAGAAATTACACCAGATGATTACATACGAAGCAAAATGAATAAATCTACATTCTAAAATATATTTACATACATCCGTATGTTGTATTCCATTTGAAATGTCTAAAAAGACTTATATTTAGGAACGGAGGGAGTATTTTATATTTTTCGACCCACACTTCTCATTTCGCGTGGTATTTCTTGGGACGAAACAGAACACGACTTAGAAGTTAGAATGGGAATTTCCCCTTCTATGAGGCTAGTCTCTCGGGGCCTCTCATCAGTCTGTGTTCCTCTCTAATTGATTGTGTAACAAGTGGTATCAAATCCGATGTGTCAGATTTCGATGAACTCACGGGTGGTCGGCCATGGTTGATGGACCCATAATGACCGATACGTGAGGGGGAGAATGTTTCCACATCGACTATGAGAGGAAGTAAAACACGTAATAAAAAGTATACTTTTCCTCGAGAGAGGCGTTTTGGAGGCCGAGCTCCATGGAGGCATTTATTTTTTTAAATTCAAATTCAAATTTTTATGGTTAATTTTTTAAAAAAATATGCATGTATGTAAGGATGTAACCTACATGTGTGTAAAAATTCATGATGAAATATCTTGATTTGCGAACTGTACAAAAAAGAGAAATTCATGGCCTCGTAGGATGAATAGTATCATGTGTTAAACAGCCCCAGATTTGTCTTTTTTGCACAGCCCTTATTTCAATGTATTTTGAACTGAAAATTTACACACATGTGTGTTATGTTTGCATGTATATATGTATTAAAAAAATTGAAATGTAAAATATGAATTTCGATGAAATTTCAAATTTGAATTTGAAGGCCTCACTGGAGGCCGAGCTCCAAAAGGGATTTCCGCTATTCATCTCTCAACTCTTATTGAAGTCTAAATTAGTCTCTTAACTTCAAAATAGGTCAACTTGCATCCCAAGTTCAACTATTCAAACTGAACAAGTTTCGTCCGTCCTACCGTCTGACCTGGTTTTGATGCTGACTCATCCCGATTTTGACAGTCCCATACCGACGTGGCAAAGAAGACCCTCAAATTGACAGGTCTTGATCTCTCTCTCTCTCTCTCTCTCTCTCTCTCTCTCTCGCTTGAAGACTCGTCGCAAAGGACACTCGTGTGACCCGCCACCTCATGGTGTGCAAAACGCGAAATGAAAACCAAAAACCAAACCCAACCATAAATTTGGTCTTTTCAGGTTTCGGTTTCGGTATCAGTTTCAGTATTGAAATCTAAAAACCATTTGCAGTTCGTTTTTTTAGAAACCGAAAACTATAAGGTTAACCAGAATAAACCGAAATTGACATTTTTTTGGGTTCAAAAGCATAATGGGCTGCTATAATACAATACTTTTTAGTCCATTTAGTGCTTCAGTTTACGTGATTTGGCTGACTGCTAATCCAATGTTCCTTCGTTATTCTTTTCTAATTGTTTTTCCTCATTATGATATATATCATGTATTTAGACGTGGAAAAATTATGTCTTGGCTTAAAAGTTAGCGTCAACTTTGGTTAATTTGGTTATTACTGAAATTGAATCGAAAGTAAATGGTTATTACCGAACCCGAACCATTTTTTTTACTCCCTCTGTCCAAAAATACTTGTCATCAAAATGGATAAAAAAATATATATCTAGAACTAAAATACTTCTAGATACATTTCCTTTTATCCATTTTGATGACAAGTATTTCCGGACGGAGGGAATATAAAATTGTATAAACCAAAGTATAAAAAATGTATGAACCATAAATCGTATAAACCAAACCGAATGCACATCCTGACCGCCACCGGCAGCTGTCGGCGAGCACCTCTCGCGCCATCCTCCTCTCTACTTCGCTTTTCCATTTCTCCCCTTCTTTTCTCCCTCCTGACTCCACCCACACTGTCGTGCTGCCACCAACTTCTCGTGTGCGCCGTCGTCCGCAGTCTGGTGAGTCACCATCGAACCGCGCCAACCCGCGGTGGTTGATGACCACCGCCACCTTCCACCCCATCCCCACTAGATCTGGACATCCATTGCTCCACCACCACCACCTCGAGCAGCGGCTAGATCCGGCCACGTCCAACACCACCTCACCAAAGGCCGCCAGCTGCTTCTAAGGCCTTGTACAACGCAAGTTGCTTAGAAATGTGCTTAGTCAAACAAATCATGTATTTCTTAAGCATCATTGTTTACTTCTACAAAAGAGATGCCAAATTAAACGCCTATCCTCCACAAATAAGCACTGATGCTTAAGAAAACACCGGTTTATTTTTTTTGAACACCTCCACTAAACATCTTACATTGTATGAGGCCTAAGTATGCATAAGAAACAGCCGGCACGATCATTAGTAAATGTGAAAGACGTCAACTTCTCGACCAGATTAATGAAATTTAAGCCAAAGTAATGTGTGATTCGCCCCCTGAAGAAACAGGGGAAAGTGGTACGTGTGATTTGAGTTCGACTTTGATACTTGTGTCGTGTGTGTTGAACCTCTCCGTTGGATGCTTTCTTCGAACCTTCCTGCATCTCGATTTACGCGGTTGGTTGATCCTTCAACTGAAGTAAGTACGTGGGTGCACATTGCTAATTGCCAAGAAATTACTGCAATACGTACAGCAGTGCATTTAACGGTACATGCATCGATTGGTACTTTCTTCAAGCAATGTAAAACTATGGTAGTGTATCTGTTCACGTGTTCGCGGATCCCAGGAGCCCAATTCAACACGGGAGTCTGAGAGCTACAATGCCCGGAACGACAACGACCTCCAAACCAAGTCAACAAGCGCACTAATGAAATGAGAGATATACCTTCACCCCAGAAAAAAGAAATGAGAGATATACCAGCAGTACATATTGAAATAAGAAAGAGAGATCTAAACACTCTTATATTTTCTTACAGAGGACTAAACTACTCAAGTGCTACCTGCAGAGTCAAAAACTGGCTGTGGGGTGGATTTGGGCAATTTGCAAGGAGGAAACCGATTGATCAGGTAGGCTTCATTTTAAATTATACTCGTACAAGACTTCACGGAATGATCGGTCGTCCAGTTGTACCAGAACCAGAATCCCCAGGTCGATCTAGACCAGATAAGATCTACGCACATGTGAGTGTGAGGGGATGGCTTCTGCGTTGACTCAAGAATGGTGCTCCATGATTCAGTATTTCAGTGGTCGATCGAATAGGCAAAGTCATCCATTTGACCTGTTAATCATCCGTGTGTCACAGCAATGAGCAACTCAACGTTCTTTGCCTGTTAGGCTGCTCGTAGTGCTGGAATTTTGTCTAGTTTGGGCCTAGCTCAATAGCAGTTTCAGAAATTCCTAATAAATCCTAGAGGTCCGCGCAGCCCATTCGTGCAAGGCAAGAGGTGAAACTAAAGTTTAGTCCCACATTGCTAGTTTAAAGGGAGTTGGACCTTTTTATAAGGGAGGCTCTTTCTCCACATGTATGAGGATAAGAACAAGAGAGACATCCACGCGCGCTCCTCCTCCGCCGCGCCGCGACGGGAATGAGCCAAGCCGATGTCTAAATTTTTGCCACGCACGACGGGTATACGAAAGGTCACGGGGAAGCTGAAACGTTTTTGCTGTAGTGGAGATTGAATACGAACGGCGCATCTCTTCGCCTGCTGCCTGTTCGTTTCGTCTCCTTCTCCTGCGCCTATAAAAGGGAGGTCGCTCCTTTCAGAGAGACGCACCAGAACCTCTTCTTCCTCTTGCCACAAGTTCCTGACCACTGCGCTGCTGCTACGTTCTTCCCCATCCCGGCTTGCAGCGTGCACCGCAAGTCAGGACAGTAGGCCTCCGGAACCGCACTTTTTGAGTCCTGTACGTGTCACAGCCCTAGAATTTGTTTGTAATTAGTTGCATCAGCACCCATGCATCGTGTCTAAAATTTATTTGAAAGTTGAAATGGGGACTGATAAACCCTAGCAGCAAATGAAATTCAACTAGGTTCAACTTAAATCTTTTCAATGAACCCAAAATGCCCTTTAGAAATGTTCATCATTTTTGAATTAGTCTAGCACCTCTGACAAAAATGGTGCATATTTTTCTAGATCAATTTGGATTTTTGAATGAACTCATTAAGTATTTGAATTTGGGCATTTAATTGCTATAAATAATTAAAATGCCCAAATAATTCTGGAAGTGGTTGAGGGCTGTTGGAAACATTTGCAAATGTGCCCACAAGTCATTCAGGAATTTTGGAAATGAATTAGTATTTTTATTAATTCAAAACAGAGGAAGAAATAGAAAACCAGAAATAAAGCAGAGAGAGAAAGTACCTGTAGCTTACCTGGCGCCCAGTTGGCCCAGCACGGTTGCAGCCCAGCCCACCAGCTCCTCCCTGTCGCCTTCCTCCTCGCGCCTGTAGGCGAGGGCGTGTGCCCGCCGCGCGCAGCCACACGCCGTGGCCACTTCCTCCCTCCCAGCTTGCCTGGCTCCTCCTCGATGCACCACGCGACGCCACGCAGCACCCTGGACCCCCTCGACCGCTCCCCTCTCCCCCTGGCCTCTCTCGCTCTCTCTCCCGAAGCCGAGCGGAGCCGTCACCGCCGTTCGCTGCCACCATGCTCACCGGCCACCCCTCTCTCCATCGTCGAGTTCGGGAGCTCCGCTACGACCTCCTCTTCGTCCCCGACGAGCCACGCACCGCCGGACGCCCTGCTGCCTCGCCATCGACCCGTCTTCTCCGCGCATGGCCACCGGATCGCCATCGCCGTTACGCCGCCGTCTGGTCCTCCCCGAGCTTGCTGAGCCTCCCTACCGACTCCATGTGAGCCCCTGCTTCGTTTCCCCCTAACTGCATGCCTGATTTCGAGCTCTAGCCACCTCCTCCACCGGAGCCGAGATGCACCGCCGCACGAGCTCGACGCCGACGACACCCCGGTGACCATTTGGTCCCGGGCATGCGTCCAACGTACTCGCCGCACCGCGTAGAAGCCATAGGTGCCAACCCCGCATCGCCACGGCCGTTGTAGCCTCGACCCAGAGCTCACCCGAGCTCCGGCAGCCGCCACGGTCGACGCCGACGAAGATTCCGGCCACCCCAGCACCTCCCACTGCCACCACTCGACGCGCGCGAGCTCCAGCTTCTCGTAGATGAGCTCCGCCATTGATTTGGTCGACGGGGGAGCATTTCCGAGCGACACCGCCGCATTTGACCTCGCCGGGGTCGAGTCGCCGGCGGGTTTGACCCCGCTGACCAGGGTTTGACCCCCGTGTGTTACTGACATGAGGGCCCAAGCCCCTGATTAGTTAGCGTTAGCTTAATTAGAGTTAACTAATTTAGTTATCTAGATAAGTCACTGACATGTGGGCCCCGCCCTGCTAACAGTCTGGTTAGCGTTAGATTAGCACTAACTAACTCAGTTAGTTGACTGAGTCACTGACCAGTGGACCCCACTGGTCAGGCTTGACCTGGACCGGCCCTGTTGACTGCTGACATCACAGTGACGTCACCCTGACGCAGTAAGTGTTTTCTGTATTATTTATAATTCAGGAAAATTCCAGAAATTGTTAAAACTTCTAAAATTCATAGTAATTCAACCGTAACTCCAAATGAAATAAGTTATATATGAAAAATGATCAGAAAAATCCAATCTATCCATCTGTACCATTTTCATGCATGTTGGAGCAACTTAAAGTTGCTGAATTGGTTAAACCAATTAAATGCATTTAAATAACCACATGTGGAGTTTGAATTTGAACCTAGGGTTCAAACCAACTTCATTTAACTTGTTGCTAGTTGCATTTAGCTCAATCTACAACATATTGCCATGTCACCTTCATGCATCATATTGTTGCATTGCATTGATTGTGTTTTCTCTCTGTTGCCGGTAATTGTCCCCTCTCAGTAGACGTTGCTTCGACGATGTGATCGATGACACCGATGAAGAGCTATACTATCTTCGGAAGTGTCAGGCAAGCAAAACTCCCTTGTTCATTCCGATATAATCCCACTCTCTCGCTCCTGCTCTCTTTTACTACATTAGGACAACAGCGATTCAACTGTTACATGATGCGGTAGTTGAACCCCTTTCCTCTGCATGACATGTCACTACCACAGTAAATAAATGAAACCCACTAGCATGAGTAGGAGTTGTTTGAGCCCTGATGTGCCTACTCATTCATGCTTGTTTGTCATGCCTGCTATTGCTTAGAGTTGTGTCAGGTCTGATTCATCGGGGATGAATTGGAAAGTTGTGAATATGTCCTACTGTTGAGAGCTAAGTGTGTGAACACGATTTGGTAAAGGTAGCAGTGAGAGGCCATGTAGGAGTACATGGTGGGTTGTCGCATTGAAACCGTCCTCGGGAACTGAGTTCTGTGTTTGTGATCCATGAACAGTTACTACCACGCATTGGAATGCTTAAGTGCCCCTCTCGACTTATTAATGAACCTGATCTCTGTCCAGGAGTTGCAACTAGTTTCTGGTGTTTGTAGGTAGTGTTAGTAGTCTACCAAGTGGCACCCGGTACAGGTGGGCTTGGGACAGACTAGGCACCGTGGCACGGTGTACCAAGCGTAGATCCATCCGTCGAGGTGGGCTTGGGAACCCTGCACACATCGTTTGGGGCCGTGAGCGACACCCCTGCCGGATCTCCTTGCGGATGGAACCCAAATAGGCGATAAACCTGGACTAGAGACTTGTGTGGTTAGTCAGGTCGTGGCCGACTCCCTCGCCAGGCTTCCGCTTGAAGGTTGCCGAGATACACGACGTGTACATGGTGGTAAGTGGCGAGAGCGTGTGTGAAGAAGTACACCCCTGCAGGGTTAACATCATCTATTCGAATAGCCGTGTCCGCGGTAAAGGACTTCTGGTTTGCCTGTACAGTTCATAGACAAGTGAAAGTGGATACTCTAAAATGCGCAAGATAAGCGTGAGTGCCATGGATGGCGTTCTCGTAGGGAGATGGGAGCGGATCCATAGTGGTGTATTGATATGGTGAATATGTGGACTCATGTGCGCCACCTCAAAGAGTTACTTGCAGTCGTAGTTCAGGATAGCCACCGAGTCAAAGCTGGCTTGCTGCAGTCGAACTCCACCACCCCTTTGTTGATACTAATGCATATGTAGATAGTTCTGATGTAAGTCTTGCTGGGTACATTTGTACTCACGTTTGCTTATTTTATGTTTTGCAGAGAGACTTCAGTCTCGCTAGTAGTTCCGCGTGGACTTTGACGTTTAGCTTGTTACCTCAGCTACGATCTTGTACCCTTGGGAGGGTCTTGTAGATAGTCAGGCTTCTCAGCCTTCTTCTTTTGTAGTTGTATGTACTCAGACAAGTTAAGCTTCCGCATGCGCTTGTTGCTTGTATGCTCTGTATGTTGGGTCATGAGACCCATGTTTGTAATACTTGGCTCCTCGGAGCCTAGTGAATTTGCGCACCTCGGAGTCATAGATTCTTGTTGTGATGCCATGTTGTATTTGCGCATATCGAGCATATTGTGTGTATGATTGAAATGCTTGGTATGTGTGGGATCCGACAACCTAGTTGTTTATCCTTGGTAGCCTCTCTTATGGGGAAATGCAGTCTGGTGCTTCCACTGAGTCATGGTAGTCTGCTACAGCCCAATTTACCGGAGTCCTGCTAGCCCAGTTACTACTGCTCCGGAACACTTAGACTGGCCGGCATGTGATCCACTTCATTCCTATGTCTGTCCCTTCGGGGAAATGTCACGCGGTGACTTCCGGAGTCCTGCTAGCCTGCTACAGCCCGGGTTCCCGGAGTCCTGTTAGCCCAGTTGCTACAGCCCGGATTCACACGCTGATGACCGACACGTTCGATGCTGGTTCATGTATGCCTGTCCCCGTAAGTTAGTGCCACTTTGGGTTCACGACTAGTCATGTCGGCCCGGGTTCTCTGTCATATGGATGCTAGCGACACTATCATATACGTGAGCCAGAAGGCGCAAACGGTCCCGGGCTAGGTAAGGCGACACCCGTGGGAATACCGTGCGTGAGGCCACAAAGTGATATGAGGTGTTACATGCTAGATCGGTGTGACTTAGGATCGGGGTCCTGACAGCTTTGGTATTAGAGCCTGACTGCCTGTAGGATTACCAAGCCAAACTGGTCGAAGTTGAGTCTAGAAATGCTTTAGTTATATAAGGGAATTGATTGTGGATGGGAACGTAAGGCTCTTTTTACTCCTTTACCTTATGCCCTTCCAATCCGAGTCATCCTATCTTTTCTACGGGGATTAAGAACTAGGCTTCTCTTCTTTCTACCAGGATCACGTGTTACTAATCCGTAGACTTATAGGATTGTGGTTTCAAGTCTCAGTTCAGTTTCTACTACTTCCGTACGTTCATAGATGGCCTCAGAACCTTGTTACTGTGATGTTGAGTGGCTATGCCATCATTTTGCAGGATGTCTCAAATCTTTTTCGAGCATTTACAGCCGTTATGCTGTCCGAGTCATCCCAGGTTTCTAAACAATCTGATGCATTTGCAAATCCTTTCTTTCCGTTCCCGATGTCCTTTTGGTCAGAATAAGCACACTAATCAATGAGTTGAGGTACTCTGTTGTCTCGACATATATGTTGGAGCTATTACTATGACCATAGGTGTCTTAGAGGATCACCTAGTAATCTAGCCATGTTTTGTGTTCCAGTGTGATGATTCTGGCCATCGTTCTCGAAAGCATCCCGTGATGCCATTTAGTTAGTAGGCCTTCTATCTCTGGGTTCTTAAGCCCAAGATTCACTCTACTTAACTCTTGTTGATAGTGTTGCTAGTTCCTTTAGGATATTAGTAACCTTTGCGATAGTCCTCGAGGTCCGTGGTATTTCCTTCTTCCAAATACCATGAACTGCTTATGGCAGAAGTTCTTCTGAACCAAAAGATCACAACCAGAGTGCTCTTAATGGGTTCTCCATTCTACATTGTGATTCTGCCAGTTCTACCTTTCTGCATGGGTTATCCGGAAGAAATGTTGAGCTTTGCTCGAGATACTAATCTATGCATCCACAACTCAGAAAGATATATGTACCTTTGAGTTGTGCCTCTTTAGTTGTTTCTGACCTCCGTATATCAATTGATAGTCAAGAGTATGCGTTCATTCATTCATCGTTGCCTTTATTCTTGTGATCCGTTAAGCCGTTCTATTTCAGAATGACTAGGAGAAACAAACTCCAGTACCTTATCCATCTCCAGGATTGGCTCAAAGCAGTTGTAATCCGCAAATCAAATGCCAACCCAGCTTTTGATTCTGTTCTACCCTGAAGTATTACCGTCTTATGTCAAGAATGTCATGAGAATTGCACCACCTCTTATGAATTCTTAACGCAGTGATACTTCTTGCCATCATTGTTCATTCCTCGGTTCCCGTGTTATTGTAACCGGAATGCCGACAAGTGAATCGTGATGTGTGAAATCAATACCCCTAGCAACTGTGTTGCTTGGTACTTAATGGACGATAATTCCATTCGTAGTGTGTTGGTTACTGAACCATCATTCTAAGATTGATCGTGCTACCTAGTCCATTTTCCCTGGTGCACTCCTCGATCAGTGAGATAGGATTGTGTCGATCCATCACTCTCTTGATCACATCGTCTTGCCCTGAAAAGCAAGACTGATCTCGAGCTTAGTAAGATATCGGCGGTTCGTGATTTTCCGAGTATCTTCTCGGAAGTGTTACCAGGTTGTCACCTGACCGCTATGTTGAGTTCGCGATCAAGTTGGTTCCTTGTAAACCACCCCTTCTCCAAGAATCTGTGTTGCGTATCCCTGAGCTAGCTGGTTGAGCTAGACAACAACTTGGAGAGTTGGAAGATAAAAGCTTTGCCTAACTTAGTTCATCTCCAAAGGGATATCTTGTGTTTGTGTGTTGTTGTAGAAAGATGATTTCTTCATCGATTGGTCCTCGTGATCAGTTGTTGAACCTATCGTCTTGCCCAAACCTTGATTTGAGTGTGGGCCATTGTTAAATCAAGTTAGAACCAACGATATTCATAATGTTGTCTTACTCGTGGTTGATTCCTCAAGCATACACCGTTACATCTTTTGGTCCGACCAATACTATCACATTGTTCACATAATGGTGGAAATCCAGTGATATGGAAATTCTGATGAGTTGCTGTTGAGCCCATCAGCGGCATTTTGTCTCCTCCATGATTCGTGTTGAACATCCAGCTAGTGTTGGAAATTTGTGTAAGCATTTCTTCATGCCCCGTTCATGAAGTATATGTTTGGATGAAAGTAGTGATTTCCTCTAAGTTCACGTGCAATCAATGCAAGTTGTCGCCGTGGATCCGAGAAAGTTTGTTTTTGTTTCCTCTGGAATCATCCCAAGTCGGTTATGCATGTGTGAGTGTATTCTATGGTTTGGTAGATTAATTACCTCCACTCCATATGTATGCCCTAGCACACCAAGCCACTGATTGATTTGTTCAAGAAAAAGGAGTATGTTGTGCTAATCCTAGGTCATGCACATGACTTCGTTATGCTTGATGATGGTTCCCAACCAGAACTCGGTAGTGTTTCATTGTAAGACTACTATGTGGTCATGCTTGTCTTGGACAACGTGTTCACACGTATGTAGCAGAACCAGCTCATGTTTTGGAGCTTGCTGTCGTAGTTCATTTCCCGAGAATGTTGCCACGTCATCTCATCGGTTTGTGATGCAAACTTTCTTTTCAGACATGCTGAGTCTGAAGTATCCTATCACCAATCGGATCTGAATCTTAGGCAGATATGATGGTTGGAACATTCCTGACATTTGCATTTTTCCCAGCTTGCACCCATTTGTGCCAATTTTCCCATGGGCTGCCCTTCTCAGCAATTGCTGTCCAGGATCATCTTCAAAAGTGGACTTACCATGGGTCCCATCCATTTTTCGATGATAAGCAAAAATCATCCATTGCATTGTCTTCAACAAGGTAGTCCACATCATCCATTCTAGTATGAGTATGCCATTCCTTCGTACTCCGCCAAACGATTGTTGGTGAATTGCCTTAGGCTGGTATAGAGAATTTCAATGATCTCTGATTCAAAAGTAATTCTTTTTGCCACTTAAGGGAATATTTCTACGAGTCACCCCCAAGGTGCCCCGCTAGAGAATCATGGCAATTATTTCCTCGCTACCTTGATACCATCTACCATTTTCTTAAGCGTGGAATTGTTGCCCACCAAATCAAATCTCATCGTTTGTTCTCCCATCCCTCTCGATGTGTGTTTTGTGTCTCAACTCGAGATGTTTCAACATCTCATTCCGCGAGTTGATCTTGAATAGCTCGAGCTTCGAGAAGATCAGTCCTAGTAGAGTTTCTTTCCGTCGACCTCATGTGGATGAAGATCTCAAAAGTGAGGATGTCAAGATCAACGTGATGCAACCAATCAACAACCTTATGAGGTGCAACCTGGATCATGAAGTTTGTGTTGGTCTTGTGCCCCTCTGTCTTCTTACCTCACGTCTTGAATCTCGGGACGAGATTCTTGTTTAGTGGGGGTGAGTTGTCACAGCCCTAGAATTTGTTTGTAACTAGTTGCATCAGCACCCATGCATCATGTCTAAAATTTATTTGAAAGTTGAAATGGGGACTGATAAACCCTAGCAGCAAATGAAATTCAACTAGGTTCAACTTAAATCTTTTCAATGAACCCAAAATGCCCTTTAGAAATGTTCATCATTTTTGAATTGGTCTAGCACCTCTGACAAAAATGGTGCACATTTTTCTAGATCAATTTGGATTTTTGAATGAACTCATTAAGTATTTGAATTTGGGCATTTAATTGCTATAAATAATTAAAATGCCCAAATAATTCTGGAAGTGGTTGAGGGCTGTTGGAAACATTTCCAAATGTGCCCACAAGTCATTTCAGGAATTTTGGAAATGAATTAGTATTTTTATTAATTCAAAACAGAGGAACAAATAGAAAACCAGAAATAAAGCAGAGAGAGAGTACCTGTAGCTTAGCTGGCGCCCAGTTGGCCCAGCACTGTTGCAGCCCAGCCCACCAGCTCCTCCCTGTCGCCTTCCTCCTCGCACCAGTAGGCGAGGGCATGTGCCCGCCGCGCGCAGCCACACACCATGGCCACCTCCTCCCTCCCAGCCTGCATGGCTCCTCCTCGATGCACCAGGCGATGCCACGCAGCACCCTGGACCCCCTCGACTGCTCCCCTCTCCCCCTGCCTCGCCTCTCTCGCTCTCTCTCCCAAAGCCGAGAGGAGCCGTCGCCGCTGTTCGCTGCCACCATGCTCACCGGCCACCCCTCGCTCCACCGTCGAGTCTGGGAGCTCCGCTGCGACCTCCTCTTCGTCCCCGACGAGCCACGCACCGCCGGACGCCCTGCTGCCTCGCCATCGACCCGTCTTCTCCGTGCACGGCCGCCGGATCGCCATCGCCGTTACGCCGCCGTCTGGTCCTCCCCGAGCTTGCTGAGCCTCCTGACACGTCTCCGTCGTATCTACTTTTCCAAACACTTTTGCCCTTGTTTTGGACTCTAACTTGCATGATTTGAATGGAACTAGCCCGGACTGATGCTGTTTTCAGCAGAATTGCCATGGTGTTATTTATGTGCAAAAATAAAAGTTCTCGGAATGACTTGAAACTCCACGGAACATATTTTTGGAAAATATTGAAAATGCTGGAAGAAGAATCCACGTCAGGGGGGCCTCCACCTGTCCACGAGGGCGGGGGCGCGCCTGCCCCCCCGGGCGCGCCCCCTGCCTCGTGGGCCCCCCGACGCTCCACCGACCTCAACTCCAACTCCATATATTCGTGTTCGGGGAGAAAAAAATCAGAGAGAAGGATTCATCGCGTTTTACGATAAGGAGCCGCCGCCAAGCCCTAAAACCTATCGGGAGGGCTGATCTGGAGTCCGTTCGGGGCTCCGGAGAGGGGAATCCGTCGCCATCGTCATCATCAACCATCCTCCATCACCAATTTCATGATGCTCACCGCCGTGCGTGAGTAATTCCATCGTAGGCTTGCTGGACGATGATGGGTTGGATGAGATTTATAATGTAATCGAGTTAGTTTTGTTAGGGTTTGATCCCTAGTATCCACTATGGTCTGAGATTGATGTTGCTATGACTTTGCTATGCTTAATGCTTGTCACTAGGGCCCGAGTGCCATGATTTCAGATCTGAACCTATTATGTTTTCATGAATATATGTGAGTTCTTGATCCTATCTTGCAAGTCTATAGTCACCTACTATGTGTTATGATCCGGCAACCCCGAAGTGACAATAATCGGGACCACTCCCGGTGATGACCATAGTTTGAGGAGTTCATGTATTCACTATGTGTTAATGCTTTGGTCCGGTACTCTATTAAAAGGAGGCCTTAATATCCCTTAGTTTCCGCTAGGACCCCGCTGCCACGGGAGGGTAGGACAAAAGATGTCATGCAAGTTCTTTTCCATAAGCACGTATGACTATATTCGGAATACATGCCTACATTACATTGATGAATTGGAGCTAGTTCTGTGTCACCCTATGTTATGACTGTTACATGATGAACCGCATCCGGCATAATTCTCCATCACCGATCCAATGCCTACGAGCTTTTCACATATTGTTCTTCGCTTATTTACTTTTCCGTTGCTACTGTTACAATCACTACAAAACCCAAAAATATTACTTTTGCTACCGTTACCGTTACTTCCATATTACTTTGCTACTAAATACTTTGCTGCAGATACTAAGTTATCCAGGTGTGGTTGAATTGACAACTCAACTGCTAATACTTGAGAATATTCTTTGGCTCCCCTTGTGTCGAATCAATAAATTTGGGTTGAATACTCTACCCTCGAAAACTGTTGCGATCCCCTATACTTGTGGGTTATCAAGACTATTTTCTGGCGCCGTTGCCGGGGAGCATAGCTCTATTCTTTGAGTCACTTGGGATTTATATCTGCTGGTCACTATGAAGAACTTGAAAGACGAGAAAACAAAAATTTATCCCTCAACTACGAGGGGAGGTAAGGAACTGCCATCTAGCTCTGCACTTGATTCACCTTCTGTTTTGAGTAAGCTTGCGACACCTAAACCTGCTTCTGCTATTAATTCTGATATGTCGCATGTTATTGATGATGCCACTTCTGCTATGCATGATACTTATGATGAAACTACTTCTATGCTTGATACTACTGTGCCACTTGGTGAATTTCTTGATGAACAACTTGCTAGGGCTAGAGAGAATGAAATTATTGAAACTGATAATATTGAAGATAGTGATGATGAAGACTCTCCCCCTAATAAATATGAATTACCTGTTGTGCCTGAGGGTTATGTTCTGGATGAAGAATCTGCTAGAGCCATTTTAGCTTGCAATGATAGAAGTGATCTTAAGAAGTTATTAGCTAAATGGAAGCAGCAATCTCTTAATGCTAGAATGAAACCTGACCCTGCTTTTGCTACTTCACCTATCTGTGTTACTGATAAGGATTATGAATTCTCTGTTGATCCTGATATAATTACTTTGGTTGAATCTGATCCTTTTTATGGCTATGAATCTGAAACTGTTGTGGCACATCTTACTAAATTAAATGATATAGCCACCCTGTTCACTAATGATGAGAGAACTCGCTACCTTTATATCCTTAAAATATTTCCGTTCTCATTAAAGGGTGATGCTAAGATATGGTTTAATTCTCTTGATCCTGGTTGTGTGCGTAGTCCCCATGATATGATTTACTACTTCTCTGCTAAATATTTCCCTGCTCATAAGAAACAAGCTGCTTTAAGGGACATATATAATTTTGTGCAAATTGAAGAAGAGAGTCTCCCACAAGCTTGGGGGAGGCTTCTCCCATTACTTAATGCTTTGCCTGATCATCCTCTTAAGAAAAGTGAAATACTTGATATCTTTTATAATGGACTAACCGATGCTTCCAGAGATTACGTGGATAGTTGTGCTGGTTCTGTTTTCAGGAAAAGAACACCGGATGAAGCTGAAATTTTATTGAATAATATGTTGACCAATGAAAATAATTGGACACTTCCTGAGCCAATTCCTGAGCCTATTCCTAAACCAACTCCGAAGAAGAGAGGTGTTCTATTTCTCAGTCCTGAAGATATGCAAGAGGCAAAGAAATCTATGAAAGAAAAAGGTATTAAAGCTGAAGATGTTAAGAATTTACCTCCTATTGAAGAAATACATGGTCTTAATTTACCGCCTGTTGAAGAAACATATGATCTTAATTCATCACCTATTGAAGAAACACATGGTCTTGATAACCCGACACACGTAGTAAAGGTAAATTCTCTCTATAGATTTGATGAAGGTGATATTCCTCACTATAAGTCTGCTAGACAATGCTTAGAAGAGTTTGATAATTTTATTGTTAAACAAGAAAACTTCAATGCTTATTTTGGTAGACAATTGAAATACAATTCCGATACGCTTGAACACTTGGGTGATTATATGTCTAGAGTTAAAGGTGAACTTAAACTCATTAGTAAACATGCCTCTATGGTTACCACTCAAGTAGAACAAGTACTTAAGGCTCAAAATGATTTTCTCAATGAATTGAATAGTAAGAATAATGATTATGTTGTTAGAGTGGCTACTAGAACTTGTAAAATGACTCAGGAACCTTTGTATCCTGAAGGCCATCCTAAGAGAATTGAGCAAGATTCTCAGAGAAATAATATTGATGCACCTAGTCCTTCTAAAAAGAAGAAAAAGAAAAATGATAGGACTTTGCATGCTTCTAGTGAACCTATTGCTGAACCACCTGAGAATCCAAATGATATTTCTATTTCTGATGCTGAAACACAATCTGGTAATGAACATGAACCAAGTGAAAATATTAATGAAGATGTTCATGATGATGCTCAACCTAGCAATGATAATGATGTAGAAATTGAACCTGCTGTTGATCTTGATAACCCACAATCAAAGAATCAACGTTATGATAAGAGAGACTTTGTTGCTAGGAAGCACGGTAAAGAAAGAGAACCATGGGTTCAGAAACCCATGCCTTTTCCTCCCAAACCATCCAAGAAAAAGGATGATGAGGATTTTGAGCGCTTTGCTGAAATGATTAGACCTATCTTATTGCGTATGCGATTAACTGATATGCTCAAAATGAATCCTTATGCTAAGTATATGAAAGAAATTGTTACTAATAAAAGAAAGATACCGGAAGCTGAAATTTCCACCATGCTTGCTAATTACACTTTTAAGGGTGGAATACCTAAGAAACTAGGAGATCCAGGAGTACCCACTATACCATGCTCCATTAAAAGAAACTATGTTAAAACTGCTTTATGTGATCTTGGAGCCGGTGTTAGTGTTATGCCTCTCTCTTTATATCGTAGACTTGATTTGAATAAGTTGACACCTACTGAAATATCTTTGCAAATGGCTGATAAATCAACTGCTATACCTGTCGGTATTTGTGAGGATGTGCCTGTTGTGGTTGCAAACGTTACTATTTTAACGGACTTTGTTATTCTTGATATTCCCGAGGACGATAGTATGTCTATTATTCTTGGAAGACCTTTTTTGAATACTGCAGGGGCTGTTATTGATTGCAACAAAGGCAATGTCACTTTTCATGTTAATGGTAATGAGCATACGGTACACTTTCCGAGGAAACAACCTCAAGTCCACAGTATCAATTCTATTGGAAAAATTCCATCGATTATTTTTGGAGGTTTTGAATTTCCTCTTCCTACTGTCAAGAAGAAATATGATATTCTTATTATTGGGGATGTGCATATCCCCGTTGAGGTAACATAGTGTTATTCGAAATTTCTCCGGTTCCATGTTATTCGGAATGAGTTTGTTAACAAGACTTGATCAACCTTGTTAGCGGATTCCTTTTGATGAGCATGAGATGGATGAAACTAGAAAGCACAACTTTCTGTACCCTCCTTTTACTTTCTGTATTTAGTTGAAATAAAGTAAAAATAGCATTTTCCTGTCTGTTTTCTGAATTATCCGTGCAATATAAAAATACCCCGAAAATAAAAGTTCTCCAAATGCCCTGAAAATGGAATATGATTTTTTCTGGAATATTTGAGAATATCTGGCACTGAGAACACAGCAGGGGGAGCAAGCACCTGGCCACGAGGGTCCAGGGCGCGCCCCCTGCCTCGTGGGCCCATGGTGGCTCCCCTCCACTTATTCCTGCACCCACACACTTCTTCTTCCTCCCAAAAAAATCACCATCCAGCTCAAGCATGAGTTCTAGCTCATTTTGCTGCGATTTTCGATCTCCTTGCTCAAAGCACCTCTCACAAAACTGCTTGGGGGATTGTTCCTTGGTATGTGACTCCTCCATTGGTCCAATTAGTTTTTGTTCTAGTGCTTTATTCATTGCAAATTTGTGCTGCCTAGGTGACCATGTTCTTGAGCTTGCATGTCAAATTTATATGGTTCCAAGTAGTTCTAATGCATGATATAGTCTCTAGGCACTTGTAGGAGTAGTTGCTATCAATTTTGTTGAGCTTGGTTCACTTTTGTTTGAAGTTACTAAAAATTTCAGAAATTTTTTAGAGGAAGAAATATGCTTAGGAAAATATACCAAGGTGGTCCTTCAAGGAAGCAAGGACCTAGGCTCGCAATGTGCGACGCCGATGATGAGCCACCAAGGAACGCTCCAGTGCGGCCTTGTGAATGGCCTTCAGAAGGCTTTATGGATCGAGCAGGAATCAAGGAAGAATTTAACGCGTATTTGCGTAACGCTGATCTTGTGAGCTTCGAGGGAGAAAAGTGCCGCCAGTACCACTATCTCACTAGTTCCTTTGTGAGGAGGTTTGAATTTTCATCTTCACGCAATTCTCAAACTGTCTTGTTTGATCTCTATGAAAAATCTTACACTATGGACTTAGAGGATTTTACCACTCCTTGCAAACTTCCACAATGGGGTAGTACTAGTGAACCCCGCAAATCTGAATTTAGAGAATTTCTTGCTAGTATAACTGTGGGGGAATCTAGAGACATAACACAAGCTACCATAGGGAGCATTCATTTTCCTGCTATACATTATTTTGCTCTCTTCATAGGTAGGTGCATAAATGGTAAAGATGAAGCATGCCATATGTGTGTCCCTGACCTCAGTATTCTTAGGAGTGCTGTGTTAGAAGATAAATCTTATAACTTGGGAGCCATTGTTGCACGCAGGTTGCATCATAATAGATTTAATGGAGATTTCTTTGGTGGAATTTATGCAACTCGTTTAGCTAATTTTCTTGGTGTAGACATACGTGAGGATGATATTGAGTTGCCTCCTACTTATTTAGATTATGAGGCTATGGTTCGTCGTCAGTTTATTGAGAGAAATGAACAACCTCTCCAGTACCGACTAATCTTTGATAGACGACGCACCTATCGAGTCGCTCTTTCTGCTTCTGCTTTCTTTGACTTTCAGGCAAAAGAGAGACATTTTATAACCAGAGAGGAGGCGAAGGAGTATAAGAGGAGGGCTGAGATAGCTCGCCTCCAAGCTGCAGCACACGATGCAATGACCGCTGCATCTCAGTACGACCCCAACTACAACTTTGGATATCCGCCAGGCCATCCGTGGCAATAGACCAACTTAGGCCAAAAGCCTAAGCTTGGGGGAGTACGTATTTCTCACCGACATTATATTTATGTTCACACTCATTGCTAGTTGTCGGTGCTCATACTCTTTCACTGTAATATCCATACTAGTTTATTTTCTCTTTCTTGCTTTCTTCTTGTGTGTTTGATAAACCTTAAGAAAGAAAAAACAAAAAAAATTAGTAATAGCTTTTAGCTAGTTTACTTTTCTTGCTGTAGTAGTAATAATTAAAAAAAAACCCAAAAATATTTCCCGTTCTTCTTTTGCTTGTTGGGAGCTTTCCCGTGTAAATAGTTTTATTTCTTTTCTTTTCTTTGGAGGTCGATAGGAGAAGACCATGATTAAATTGTTGAAGTGGCTCTTATATGCATTATTGTTGATTTAACCAAGAGCCCATACTGCCTTGTCTTCTCCTGTTTATTGAATGCTCGCAGATTCCAGCTTAGTCCAATGCACGTGCACTCTTATTATTTTCACATCGTTCGGTCGTGCAAGTGAAAGGCAATTATGACAATATATGATGGACTAACTGAGATGAGAGAAGCTGGTATGAACTCGACCTCTCTTGTTTTTGTAAATATGATTAGTTCATCGTTCCTGATTCAGCCTATTATGAATAAACATGTTTGCAATGACAATTAGAGATCATAGATGCTTATTCCATGCTTGATTAGCTATGAGTTATAATGGTTTACCTTGCGTGCCAACATGCTATTAAAATGGTTGTGATGTGGTATAATGGGGTGGTATCCTCCTTTGAATGATTTAAGTGACTTGACTTGGCACATGTTCACACATGTAGTTGAAACAAATCAACATAGCCTTCACGATATTTATGTTCATGGTGGATTATATCCTACTCATGCTTGCACTCAATGTTATTAATTTTAATGCATGTTCATGACTGTTGTCGCTCTCTAGTTGGTCGCTTCCCAGTCTTTTGCTAGCCTTCACTTGTACTAAGCGGGAATACTGCTTGTGCATCCAATCCCTTAAACCCCAAAGTTATGCCATATGAGTCCACTATACCTTCCTATATGCGGTATCTACCTGCCGTTCCAAGTAAATTTGTATGTGCCAAACTCTAAACCTTCAAATGAAATTCTGTTTTGTATGCTCGAATAGCTCATGTATCAACTAGGGCTGTCCGTATCTTCCATGTTAGGCGGGTTATTCTCAAGAGGAGTGGACTCCACTCCTCACTCACGAGAAAATGGCTGGTCACCGGGATGCCCAGTCCCATGCTTTATGCAAACTAAATCAAAATAATTGCAAACAAAACTCCCCCGGGCTGTTGCTAGTTGGAGGCACTCGTTGTTTCGAGCAAGCCATGGATTGATGCTTGTTGGTGGAGGGGAGTATAAACTTTACCATTCTGTTTGGGAACCGCCTATAATGTGTGTAGCATGGAAGATATCGCCATCTCTTGGTTGTTATGTTGACAATGAAAGTATGCCGCTCAAAATATTATTTATCTCTATTTCAAAATCGAGCTCTGGCACCTCTACAAATCCCTGCTTCCCTCTGTGAAGGGCCTATCTATTTACTTTCATGTTGAGTCATCACCCTCTTATTAAAAAGCACTAGCTGGAGAGCGCTGCTGTCATTTGCATTCATTACTATTAATTTATATTGGGTATGACTATGACTGGATCTCTTTTACCATGAATTACAATGTCTAGTCAGTCCTTGATCTTTAAAGGTGCTCTGCATTTATGTTTTGCGGTCTCAGAAAGGGCTAGCGAGATACCATCTTGGTATATCATATCATGATTGTTTTGAGAAAGTGTTGTCATCCGAGATTTATGATTATTGCTCGCTAGTTGATTATGCCATTGACATGAGTAAACATGAGACCTAAGAGTTATTGTGAATGTGGTTAGTCATAATGTTTGCTGAAAACTTGAACGCTGGCTATACATATTTGCAACAACAAGAGCAAATAGAGTTTGTAAAAGTTTTTCTTTATCACTTTCAGTTTATCAACCGAATTGCTTGAGGACAAGCAAAGGTTTAATCTTGGGGGAGTTGATACGTCTCCATCGCATCTACTTTTCCAAACACTTTTTCCCTTGTTTTGGACTCTAACTTGTATGATTTGAATGGAACTAACCTGGACTGACGCTGTTTTCAGCAGAATTGCCATGGTGTTATTTATGTGCAGAAACAAAAGTTCTCGGAATGACCTGAAACTCCACGGAACATATTTTTGGAAAATATTAAAAATACTGGAAGAAGAATCCACGTCAGGGGGGCCTCCACCTGTCCACGAGGGTGGGGGGCGCGCCCCCTGCATCATGGCCCCCCTAATGCTCCACCGACCTCAACTCCAACTCCATATATTCGTGTTCGGGGAGAAAAAAATCAGAGAGAAGGATTCATCGCGTTTTACGATACGGAGCCGCCGCCAAGCCCTAAAACCTCTCGGGAGGGCTGATATGGAGTCCGTTCGGGGCTCCGGAGAGGGGAATCCGTCGCCATCGTCATCATCAAGCATCCTCCATCACCAATTTCATGATGCTCACCGCCGTGCGTGAGTAATTCCATCATAGGCTTGCTGGACGGTGATGGGTTCGATGAGATTTAGCATGTAATCGAGTTAGTTTTGTTAGGGTTTGATCCCTAGTATCCACTATGTTCTGAGATTGATGTTGCTATGACTTTGCTATGCTTAATGCTTGTCACTAGGGCCCGAGTGCCATGATTTCAGATCTGAACCTATTATGTTTTCATGAATATATGTGAGTTCTTGATCCTATCTTGCAAGTCTATAGTCACCTACTATGTGTTATGATCCGGCAACCCCGAAGTGACAATAATCGGGACCACTCCCGGTGATGACCATAGTTTGAGGAGTTCATGTATTCACTATGTGTTAATGCTTTGGTCCGGTACTCTATTAAAAGGAGGCCTTAATATCCCTTAGTTTCCATTAGGACCCCGCTGCCATGGGAGGGTAGGACAAAAGATGTCATGCAAGTTCTTTTCCATAAGCACGTATGACTATATTCGGAATACATGCCTACATTACATTGATGAATTGGAGCTAGTTCTGTGTCACCCTATGTTATGACTGTTACATGATGAATCGCATCCGGCATAATTCTCCATCACGGATCCAATGCCTACGAGCTTTTCACATATTGTTCTTCGCTTATTTACTTTTCCGTTGCTACTGTTACAATTACTACAAAACCCAAAAATATTACTTTTGCTACCGTTACCGTTACTTCCATATTACTTTTCTACTAAATACTTTGCTGCCGATACTAAGTTATCCAGGTGTGGTTGAATTGACAACTCAACTGCTAATACTTGAGAATATTCTTTGGCTCCCCTTGTGTCGAATCAATAAATTTGGGTTGAATACTCTACCCTCGAAAACTGTTGCGATCCCCTATACTTGTGGGTTATCACCTCCCTACCGACTCCATGTGAGCCCCTGCTTCGTTTCCCCCTAACTGCATGCCTGATTTCGAGCTCTAGCCACCTCCTCCACCGGAGCCGAGACGCACCGCCGCACGAGCTTGACGCCGGCTGTGACCATTTGGTCCCGGGCATGCGTCCAACGTACTCGCCGCACCGCGTAGAAGCCATAGGTGCCAACCCCGCATCGCCACGGCCGTTGTAGCCTCGACCCCGAGCTCACCCGAGCTCCGGCAGCCGCCACGGTCGACGCTGACGAAGATTCCGGCCACCCCAGCACCTCCCACTGCCACCACTCGACACGCGCGAGCTCCAGCTTCTCGTACATGGGCTCCGCCGTTGATTTGGTCGCCGGGGGAGCATTTCCGAGCGACACCGCCGCATTTGACCTCGCCGGCGTCGAGTCGCCGGCGGGTTTGACCCCGCTGACTAGGGTTTGACCCCCGTGTGTTACTGACATGAGGGCCCAAGCCCCTGATTAGTTAGCGTTAGCTTAATTAGAGTTAACTAATTTAGTTATCTAGATAAGTCACTGACATGTGGGCCCCGCCCTGCTAACAGTCTGGTTAGCGTTAGATTAGCACTAACTAACTCAGTTAGTTGACTGAGTCACTGACCAGTGGACCCCACTGGTCAGGTTTGACCTGGACCGGCCCTGTTGACTACTGACATCACAGTGACGTCACCCTGACGCAGTAAGTGTTTTCTGGATTATTTATAATTCAGGAAAATTCCAGAAATTGTTAAAACTTCTAAAATTCATAATAATTCAACCGTAACTCCAAATGAAATAAGCTATATATGAAAAATGATCAGAAACATCCAATCTATCCATCTGTACCATTTTAATGCATGTTGGAGCAACTTAAAGTATCTGAATTGGTTAAACCAATTAAATGCATTTAAATAACCACATGTGGAGTTTGAATTTGAACCTAGGGTTCAAACCAACTTCATTTAACTTGTTGCTAGTTGCATTTAGCTCAATCTACAACATATTGCCATGTCACCTTCATGCATCATATTGTTGCATTACATTGATTGTGTTTTCTCTCTGTTGCTGGTAATTGTCCCCTCTCAGTAGACGTTGCTTCGACGATGTGATCGATGACACCGATGAAGAGCTATACTATCTTCAGAAGTGTCAAGCAAGCAAAACTCCCTTGTTCATTCCGATATAATCCCACTCTCTCGCTCCTGCTCTCTTTTACTACATTAGGACAACAACGATTCAACTGTTACATGCTGCGGTAGTTGAACCCCTTTTCTCTGCATGACCTGTCATTGCCACAGTAAATAGATGAAACCCACTAGCATGAGTAGGAGTTGTTTGAGCCCTGATGTGCCTACTCATTCATGCTTGTTTGTCATGCCTGCTATTGCTTAGAGTTGTGTCAGGTCTGATTCATCGGGGATGAATTGGAAAGTTGTGAACATGTCCTACTGTTGAGAGCTAAGTGTGTGAACACGATTTGGTAAAGGTAGCGGTGAGAGGCCATGTAGGAGTACATGGTGGGTTGTCTCAGTGAAACCGTCCTCAGGAACTGAGTTCTACGTTTGGAATGCTTAAGTTCCCCTCTCGACTTATTAATGAACCTGATCTCTGTCCAGGAGTTGCAACTAGTTTCTGGTGTTTGTAGGTAGTGTTAGTAGTCTACCAAGTGGCACCCGGTATAGGTGGGCTTGGGACAGACTAGGCACCGTGGCACGGTGTACCAAGCGTAGATCCATCCGTCGAGGTGGGCTTGGGAACCCTGCACACATCGTTTGGGGCCGTGAGCGACACCCCGGCCGGATCTCCTTGCGGATGGAACCCGAATAGGCGATAAACCTGGACTAGAGACTTGTGTGGTTAGTCAGGTCGTGGCCGACTCCCTCGCCAGGCTTCCGCTTGAAGGTTGCCGAGATACACGACGTGTACATGGTGGTAAGTGGCGAGAGCATGTGTGAAGTATTACACCCCTGCAGGGTTAACATCATCTATTCGAATAGCCATGTCCGTGGTAAAGGACTTCTGGGTTGCCTGTACAGTTCATAGACAAGTGAAAGTGGATACTCTAAAATGCGCAAGATAAGCGTGAGTGCTATGGATGGCGTTCTCGTAGGGAGACGGGAGCGGATCCATAGTGGTGTATTGATATGGTGAATATGTGGACTCGTGTGCGCCACCTCAAAGAGTTACTTGCGGTCGTAGTTCAGGATAGCCACCGAGTCAAAGCTGGCTTGCTGCAGTCAAACTCCACCACCCCTTTGTTGATACTGATGCATATGTAGATAGTTCTGATGTAAGTCTTGCTGGGTACATTTGTACTCACGTTTTCTTATTTTATGTTTTACAGAGAGACTTTAGTCTCGCTAATAGTTCCGCGTGGACTTCGACGTTTAGCTTGTTACCTCAGGTACGATCTTGTACCCTTGGGAGGGTCTTGTAGATAGTCAGGCTTCTTAGCCTTCTTCTTTTGAAGTTGTATGTACTCAGACAAGTTAAGGTTCCGCATGTGCTTGTTGCTTGTATGCTCTGTATGTTAGGTCATGAGACCCATGTTTGTAATACTTGGCTCCTCGGAGCCTAATGAATAAATACTCGATGTCGTAGAGTCTTGTTGTGATGCCATGTTGTATTTGCGCATATCGAGCATATTGTGTGTATGATTGAAATGCTTGGTATGTGTGGGATCCGACAACCTAGTTGTTTATCCTTGGTAGCCTTTCTTATGGGGAAATATAGTCTGGTGCTTCCACTGAGCCATGGTAGTCTGCTACAGCCCGATTTACCGGAGTCCTACCAGCCCAGTTACTACTGCTCCGGAACACTTAGACTGGCCGACATGTGATCCACTTCGTTCCTGTGTCTGTCCCTTCGGGGAAATGTCACGCGGTGACTTCCGGAGTCCTGCTAGCCTGCTACAGCCCGGGTTCCCGGAGTCCTGTTACCCCAGTTGCTACAATCCGGATTCACACGCTGATGACCGACACGTTCGATGCTGGTTCATGTATGCCTGTCCCCGTAAGTTAGTGCCACTTTGGGTTCACGACTAGTCATGTCGGCCCGAGTTCTCTGTCATATGGATGCTAGCGACACTATCATATACGTGAGCCAAAAGGCGCAAACGGTCCCGGGCCAGGTAAGGCGACACTCGTGGGAATACCGTGCGTGAGGCCGCAAAGTGATATGAGGTGTTACATGCTAGATCAGTGTGACTTAGGATCGGGGTCCTGACAGTACGGGAGAAGGGTGATAAGGTTTTTGGGGAGCGCTCAGCGCGACTACTGACTTCTTTGTCACGGACGCCCCGGACTCCGACGACTACTTCCCCGACGACGACTTCTTCCCCGACGTCGACAACCTCCTCGACGACATGGCTGGCGAGGACACCGACCCCAAGACCGGTACATCTGCTCCCATTTCGTACGTTCTCATACTCTTCCTGTTAGAGGTTCTGTCATAACTTCTTGGTCTAGTGTCAGTTCTAGATGTGTTCGGTTCTAGTTCATATATGCAAATGTTGTTTACCTTCTCTTTGTCAAATCGCATGACTTGTTTTATCACTACTATACTAGTCGTGCTTTTTCTAATATTTCTGTTAATAAAATCATTCGGGAAATTGCTCATATTTCCAACATGTAGTGGTAGTATCATATTTTTTTGGATGATGTGGCACACAATTAAATGAGGAAAGAGAGTGTGGTATAATAACATGATACCGTATCATATTAAATGTTGTACTATTTTGTGTCGAAAGAAAATTCTATGCGACCTGAATCGTATGCCCAGGTCGTGAGACCCTCTCCGGCTGAGGACACTTGGCAAAAGGGAATCGCAAAGCTCGTAGGCCATTTATCCTCTGTTTCACTAACAAGATCCCAATTCCTAACCTCCAGCCCCACTACGAAAACCCAATTCCTCTTATCTTCTTCCGCTCGCTCGCCGCGGCAGCTAGCGCCGCCTTCGCCCTTGCTGCCTCGGCTGCTCTCACCGGCGTTCGTCGGCGCCCAGGAAGCTCGCCCATGGTGCGCTTCTCCGGCTCACTCGCCGCGGCCACAACCGTGGCCGCCGTCCACGACTGCGTTCCACAACGCCCGACAGCTCGTCCTTCAAGCACAACTCGTCTGCTTGTTGAAATGTGGAGGAGATGTGGGCAGAGGAGGTTCCGATGGATGTGCTGCCATATATGATGATTGATCTGGTGCCTCGTCGTTGTCATCCGGCTGCGCCATGGTGCCGCGTCGTCGTCGGCGAGATGGAAGAGACAAAGAAGATAGTAAATCAGGTTGGATGCCGAAAGGACGAAGAGGCATGGGAAACAGTGAGATGGAAGGGCGTGATTAGTGATTTGTTGCTGCAATTAATTAGAGAATTAATTGGCTTGCCTGCATTGAAAAGCTTTTGCCAAGTGTCCTGATGTGGAGAGGGTCTCACGACCTAGCATACGACCCAGGTCACATAGGATTTTCTTCCCTTTATGCCATGCATGGTAATTAATAATGCAATCTAAAATACCAACTTATAATACTATGCATTACAGAAATAGTATCATACACTGATATCATATGCATGATACTAGTACATGATACTCTTCACTACAACCAGCCTTATTAAGTTCAAAGTACCAAACGTCCAGAATGTTGCACAAAAAAAAAATCTTGAATCAATCAAGGACTATCAATATAAGTTACTCATCCACACGTCCTAACGTTGGATTGTCATCCAACCCGGTTGAGAATCCTCCGAAGTTGGTCGAAGTAGGGTAAATTTGTTAAAACCGTGCACATTGCGGCGATTCCACAATGCCAAAACTAGATGTAAGTGCATTATGTGCCCCTTTGTGGGTTTTGAATGATTAATGACAAAAGGTGGTTTGAGACTAATGTGTATGTGAGTATACACACGTGAAAGTTTCGGAGAATTGGATTTAACCAATGGTTTATGATCCCTAAATGTTGTATGAAACAATTGAAGGAAGTGAAGCTTGAAGAATTAGCTATTTTGTTAGTTTCTTTTTCTTTTTTAGTTGCAGGACAAACCACACTGTTAAAGGGGTCGAAAGTGAAGCTAACACTACTACAGACATGAATAGCACTGGCCCCTCATTACTGAAACTCCCATGGCCATCGGTTGGAGATGAAGCTCACTTTCGACGCAGTTGTTCTGATCCCAAAAAGTGAAGCATAGTTCGTACAATTTTACAAGCACGGGTTAGTGTAGTTTTGAAGAACATGTTAGTGCAATTTTGGAGCACATATTTTGCCCTCGAAAAAATTCATTAAAACCTATGAACATGAGATCTAGTTTTAAAGATCTCGACACGATAAATGCAACAGTGAAAGTGGTTTGTGATTTGGACGCACGGTTCGAGAGAAAACTATTTTGAATAATTGAATCTAAAAAACACAAATAAACTCACCCATTTCTCCCTCTGGGTGAGAAGAAATCCTACAGGCGAGACGACACCTCCTATTCCTTGCCTTCAGCAGCCAACTGCCGCTATAACGCACACATGCGCGGGTGGGACTGGCCCAGTAGCTCCTTTCTCTAGCTCGCCTCACTTTGTACCCTAGTTCAAAAAAAATCATTTGCCTCGTCAGAAGGCTATCCATGAAGGTACACTACAGAGCCCACATGCTACTCATTCATTTGTGACTAGTTTTATTGCTGAGATGGAAGCGTTAAAAGGACCGGTGACAGTCAGCAGTGCACCTGGAGGGTCTGTTTCAAACTCATGGCAAGCATGGAAAGCGCCTGGTGCATGCCTGGTGAAGATCCATGTCGACGGGGTTTTTTTTTCTAGGCCTGGTGAACGAGGATCTGTAACTGCGGTTTGCAGAGATGGTAATGGTGTTTTCTTGGCTCTTCAGCCTTACTTGTATTAGGCATTGCTGATCCGGTTATCCTTGAATCCATGGCGTGCCGGGAGGCACTTTCACTAGCCCTTGATCTTGGAGTAGACAGAATGGTGATTGCTTGTGATTCCAAGACAGTGGTCTCGAACATCAGCACGGGAACAGAAGGGCGCCACTCGGTGATTGTGAAGTGTTTGTCACCCGGGCAAGGGAGTTCACCACATGCGATATCATTTTTGAAGGTTGGGCCTCAAACTGGGAAGTGTAGGGGAACGTTGCATGGAAAACAAAAATTTTCTACGCACACACAAGATCTATCAAGGAGATGCATAGCAACGAGAGGGGAGAGTGTGTCTACGTACCCTCGTAGACCGTAAGCGGAAGCGTTTAGTAACACGGTTGATGTAGTCGAACTTCTTCGCAATCCACCCGATCGAGTACCGAACGTACGACACCTCCGCGTTCAGCACACGTTCAGCTTGGTGACATCCACGCCTTCTTGATCCAGCAAGACGGCGAGGTAGTGGATGAGTTCCGGCAACACGATGGCTTGGTGACGGTGATGGTGATGCTATCTCCGCAGGGCTTCGCCTAAGCACTACGAAAATATGACCGAGGGTGTAAACGGTGGAGGGGGGCGCCGCACACGGCTAAGACAATGTTGTGTCCCTTGTGTGGCGCCCCCTCCCACATATATATAGGTGGGGGAGAGGGGAGGCAGCCAGGCGCACCACAAAGGTGTCCGGCCAGCCCTAGGGCTCCTGCCCTGGCTTGCGCCCCCTGCCATAATTCCCCTAAGGGGGAAGGAAAGAGGAGGAGAGGGAAGGAAGGAGGAGGCCTACTCCCCTATTTCCTTCTCTCCCCTAGGGTCGGCTGCCACAGAGGGGCGCACCAGCCCCTTGTGGGCTGGTGTGCTCCCTTCTCTTGGCCCATATGGCCCATAAACCTCCCGGGGCTTACCGGAACCCCTTCCAGTGACCCGATGACTACCCGGTACGCCCCGAAAATCTTCCGGTGTCCAAATAGTATCATCCTATGTATAAATCTTTACCTCCGGACCATTTCGGAGCTCCTCATCGTGTCCATGATCTTATTCGGTCACTAAATCATATAACACTATATCGTCAACGAATGTTAAGCGTGCGGACCCTACTGGTTCGAGAACTGTGTAGACATGACCAAGACACCTCTCCGGTCAATAACCAATAGCGGAACCTGGATGCTGTCGGATTTTGGGTTCCGGCAAAACCCTTGAGGTTCGAACACTAGGGTGCGCACGAAGATCTCTCCTCTCCCACACTCTCACACTCCACGATCTCACGGACTAGCTCGCCGAACCCAAAGAACACGAGGACACAAGATTTATACTGGTTCGGGCCGTCGTTGTGGTGTAATACCCTACTCCAGTGTGGTGGTGGTGGATTGCCTCTTGGGCTGAGGATGAACAGTACAAGGGAAGAACAGCCTCCTGAGGAGAGGTGTTCTTGTGCTCGGTGAGCTTGTGTGGTAGAGGATGATCTGAATGATCCGTCCCCTCCTATGGTGGTGGCTAGTCCTATTTATAGAGGCCCCTGTCCTCTTCCCAAATATTGAGCGGGAAGGGATCCCACAATGGCCGAGTTTGAAGGGGGATAGCTAGTACAGGTTATCCTGACAAAAGTAGTCTTCGCCTGCCAAAGGCTCTGGTGGTGACACCGTCTTGGGCTCCACGGTGACCTCCATCCTGTCATCCTGCTGGTCTTGGTCTCGTTGCACCGATATGGAAACCTTTGCTTGACGCCTCGGTACTCCTCGCCTGCGCTTGCCTCCTTAGCACCAAAGAGGAAGCAAGGACACTGTGCGCGCTGGCGCCCGCCTGGCCTTGGTCGTCATGGATCACGTCATGAGAACCTCGCGAGGTTTGCCTTGCCTTGATCTCTCCGCCCCTCACGAGCCAACCTGGTGAGGCCTCTCCCGAGGAGGTCTTGTGTCGTCCGCCTCGCGAGGCTTGGCCCCTCGCGAGGGTCTTGAGTCCTTGCTGGTGGAGATGGGCTGTATGGGCCCGCTTGTGGAGCCACGCCGTGGGCCGCAGGCAGGCAAGTCTGGGGACCCCCGTTCCCAGAACACCAACAGTAGCCCTCGGGCCCAAGGCGCGCTCGGACTTGGCTTCGAGGCGAAGCCAAAGGGCAAGTGCGGAGCGCCGCGGGCCCCAATAGCCTGCGGCCTTGGTCGACGCGTGGCGGTTGATTGGACGTGGGCGTCTCTGCTTCCCCACGCTGCCTCGGCAACTGCCCGATTTGACGAGTCCCTGCTGCATGCAAGGAAAAACCATCATTACCTGTGATCGTGAGGGTCGACGGTTGGCCTTCTCCCGCTATAAATGGGAGGGGGGCGGAGCCCCCGTTGCTCATCTCTTCCCATTCCGCTCGCCTCTCACCCTTTGCTCCATTGCTAGTAGCGACACTAATGGCGCCGTCGAAGAGGTTCTCCGCCGCGGAGAAGGGCAAGGCCAGTCAGGAGGGGCCCGGCTCTCTGGTGCCCAAGCGTGGACGCGGCCGTCCCTGCAAGCACACCGTGACCCCCGCCGCGGCAGTGCCGCTTCCCGTGGTGGGGGTCGCCCCGGTCGTGGCAGCCCTGTCGGTGAAGGGAGACGTGTCGTGGTCGCGCGGCCTCCCCGGCCGCGCTTCCACTCGGCGGAGGTGCTGCCGGAGTTCGTCGTCTGGTCGGAGAACCCGGCCGGCAACTGGCTTCAGCTCCCGCGCTTCTTCGCCGATGAGCTGCCGGCCGCAGGTCCAGGCGGGCTCTGACTGCAGGCGGACGGCTGCTGCAGCAGGGCTTCCTGGGTCGTGGTTGAGGTCTCCGTCGCGGGCAACATAGCCCTGGCCCGTGGCTGGTAGACGTTTGCCCGCGCGCGCAGCCTGGGCAGGCGGTGCACCCTCTATTTCAAGTACGACGGCGACGCGACCCTCTACGTTAGGGTGTTTGGGGAAGGTGGTCGTTGCGCCGGGTGCTGCCCCGAGGTCAACGACGGCGACGAGGTGCTCGGCCTTGGCGATGGTCGTGATGAAGATGAAGGCGAACCCGCCCTTGGTGCCGACCACGTCCCGTCCAGCTACGGCGGTTCTTCCTCCGGCGACAGCTCCAGTAGTGGTGGTTACGACCAGCCGCCACGCCGCCGCGCCCGCTTCGAAGGCGGCAGCGGGCCGTCTCGTCGCCGCGCTTCCGTGAACCACGAGGAGGGGTCTGGCTGAGCTCGGGACAGCGCCAGGAGCCCTTCCTCGCGGACCGCTGTGGGGGCACGCGCCGCTTTAGTTTCGTTCTTCCTTTCCTTCCTGTATTAAGAAAGAAACCAGTATGGGACCCCGGAGGGGCGTGCAACGAACTATGACTTCTCAGTTATTATGCTATGTTTATCGTTTTTGTTGTGTTGCAGCATAAATGTCTTATATAGGTGCGTAGGAGTAACTTAGCTTGCCGTGCTTGAAGTAGTTTCCGCCTCACGAGGCACGCATTCCTCAGCACCTGGCCAGGCTTTTGGGAACTGCAAAAAAAAATTAGTTAGGGAATTCCGAGCCTTGATCGCAGGCGCTGCCACCAGCCATGACTCAGCGCCTCGCATCGCGGTACCCATGGGGCACGGATTAGGGGAGGAGCGCTAGCTTGTGGCTCGAACGAGGGTGCTTCGCGAAAAAACAAGACGCTCACGCGGCACCTGTCCAGCCCACTCGCAAGGGACGCGAGAGAGAGTATAGGCCAAACAGAGAAACGAAGGCAGAACAGAGGCAGAAAGTGACATGGCGAGACCAGCAAGAGAACACCAGAAAGTAAATTTCGATTAAAGAGGGGCGAGTCAACTACGGAAAGCAAATGAAAAGCCGCTTCCGACACCTAGTCTAGTCTTCTTGTCTTCTCACCAGCGCGGAGCTTAGTGTTGCCACTAGGACGTGGGAGGGAGCCCCAGAGGCCCGAGGGCGGCACTCCCGAGACTCCGGGGCGTGTACAGCCCCATCATTATTACGTGAGAGTGTCACGAGCGGAGACCTTCACAGGCACTGGGCCTTCTTCATAGGCGCTGGGCCTTTCTTCATGGGTAGAACTTCCGGAGGTGCTGGATGTTCCAGGCGTTCTGGATGGGTACCCCGTCCTGTGTCTCCAGGCGCGCGGCACTAGGCTTGGAGACATGGATGACCTTGAACGGGCCCTCCCACATGGGTGAGAGCTTATGCAGCCCTTCCCTGGAGAGCACCCGCCTCAGGACGAGGTCACCCACCTCGAGCGTCCTGGAGCGGATGTTGCGGCAGTGGTACCGCCGCAGCGCCTGGTGATATCTTGACGCTCGTAGCGTGGCTTCACGGCGGCGTTCCTCCCCCAGCACGAGGTCCATCCCCCGCATGGCGTCCTACTGCGCCTCATCAAACGCCAGGATCTATGCGGAGCGATGTTTGACCTCGTGAGGGAGAACCGCTTCTGCTCCATAGACGAGGAAGAGTGGGGTCTCACCCGTTGGCTTGGTGGCGGTGGTGCGGATGGACCAGAGCACGGACTGGAGCTCGTCGTGCCAGCCCCTGCTGCAGGCCTCGAGCTTCTTCTTGGAGGTCCTGGTCTTGAGGCCCCTCAGGACCTCCGCGTTGGCGCGTTCGGCCTGACCATTGCTCCCGGGGTGCGCCACCGAAGCGTAGCAGATCTGCGTTTCCAAGGTTAGCACAATATGTCTTGAAGAGATTACTAGTGAACTGCGAGCCGTTATCGGTGATGATGCGGTTGGGGACCCCGAAACGGCTCACGAGACCCTTGATGAACTTGACCGCGGAGCCAGCTGGGATGGTGCGGACGGCTTCTACCTCCGCCCACTTGGTGAACTTGTCAATGGCGACGTAGAGGTAGCGGTAGCCCCCAGGTGCTCGAGGGAACGGGCCCAAGATATCCAGCCCCCAGACCGCGAATGGCCATGAGAGTGGGATGGTCTGGAGTCCCTGAGCCGGCTGATGAATCTGCTTGGCGTGGAACTGGCAGGCCTCGCAGGCCTTCACCAGCTCAGTCGCGTCGTTGAGCGCCGTAGGCCAGTAGAATCCACTGCGAAACACCTTGCCGACGAGGGTCCATGACGATGAGTGGTGCCCGCAGTCCCCGCCGTGTATGTCAGCCAGCAGCTCTCTTCCTTGCTCCCTGGAGATGCAACGCAGGGAAACGTCATTCAGCCGCTTCCTGTATAACTCACCGTCCCGGATGTAGTATGCCGTGGCTTGTCGGGCCACACGCTCCATCTCCTCCTCCTCTTCCGGCAGCGTCCCTTTCGTCAGGTATTCCTTGAATTCCTTGATCCAGCACCCCTCCTGAGGTTCGAGCGCTAAGAGCAAGCGCGTTGCCGAGGTCGGGCCGCAAGCCGGGGCTCCTGAGGCAGGTGGTTAAGGGAGCTCCTCCCGAGGCAGCGCTGTTCTTGAGAGCGGCGGTGTTGCTGATGGTTTGAAGAGCCGCTCCTCAAAGACGCCAGGCTCTTGGGGTAGCCGCTTGGATGCTCTTCTGGCGATGTCGCCGGCTTCCTTGTTGGTGCCACGGGGCACATGCTACAATTCCAGACCCGAGAACTGTTTCTCCATCTTGCGCACCTTCGCAAGGTACGCCTCCATGTGCTCGTCCTTCGGCTCATATACTTTGTTGGAGAAGTTGACGAGGAGCTGTGAGTCACCCTTGATGGTGAGACACCTCACCCCCAGGGCCACCGCAGCCCTGAGGCCAGCTATGAGGCCCTCGTACTCTGCTATGTTGTTGGAGACCTTCTCGCCCTTCTGGAAGCAGAGCTGCACGGCGTAGTAGAGCTTGTCCTGGATGGGTGAGATGAGCACCGCTCCAGCCCCCGCCGAGGGAGTCCTGGATTAGGGGGTCCTCGGACAGCCGATTGTTGGATTATGAAGATACAAGATTGAAGACCTCGTCCCGTGTCCGGATGGGACTTTCCTTGGCGTGGAAGGCAAGCTTGGCAATACGGATATGTAGATCTCCTCCCTTGTAACCGACTTTGTGTAACCCTAGCCCCCCTCCGGTGTCTATATAAACTGGAGGGTTTAGTCCGTAGGACAAGAACAACAATCAATCCATAGGCTAGCTTCTAGGGTTTAGCCTCTACGATCTCGTGGTAGATCAACTCTTGTAATACTCATATCATCAAGATCAATCAAGCAGGAAGTAGGGTATTACCTCCATTGAGAGGGCCCGAACCTAGGGAAACATTGTGTCCCTCGCCTCCTCTTACCATCCGCCTTAGACGCACAGTTCGGGACCCCCTACCCGAGATCCGCCGGTTTTGACACCGACATTGGTGCTTTCATTGAGAGTTCCACTATGCCGTCATCATAAGGCTGGATGGCTCGCCTTGTTGTCAAGGACAACATCACTACTGGGGGAGCCCTGGCTGTAGGCCAAACTCTCCGACTAGGCAGTTTCGTCATGACCGCCTGTTCGGCCGCTGCGCCGACGATGACTTCTCGGGTCATCGAAAACAGCCTCCACGTCAGCTCGGGACTCGCCGAGCAGTTGGATCCAATAGAACTCTGTTCTTCGAACGAGCTCTTGGATCGCATCGCCGCTTTGGGAGTCGCTACAGACTATGATCTGATCGGGCTTAAACCCGACCAAAGGGAGATTAACTCCCCGCCGGTCACCCATCAGATAGCGGTGGTGAAGGAGCAATGCGGCGATTCTTCCTCTATCTTGAGGACAAAACTATGTCTGGATTCCCAAGCTCTCTGAGCCGGATACCCGTCTACGGGAGGACACCGCCGAAACCCTGAACCTAGAATCAGGCAGCGGGCCAGACCTATCGGGCAACATCCCGGAGCCCGAACTTCCAAGATCAGAAACTCCTCCGCCCCTGGGTCTCAGATCGGGTCAAGGTTCAGACTTAAATCCACCCACCCACCCACCTAGATATAAATGATCTTTCCCACATTAGACAAGTGCCCCAGGAGACAATACACCACTATTGGGCCAGATTCCTCCTTGTAATGAACAAGGTCAAGGACTGTCGTGAGGAAGACGCAATTTCATTCTTTTGCAATAATTGGACGGACAAGGGAATCCTCAACGCCATAAGTCGCCATGACATAGCACACTTCGCTGACTTGGCAGCCATAGTACGGAAATACTGTGCGATGGAAAGTGCCTGGAAAACCCAAACAAAATTTTGGGATGCTCCGGCTCTGACAAAACCCCCAGTCCGAACTAAAAGGGTGCACTCTCGCAAGTCGCCCGACCCAATTACAAAGAAGCAAAAGCCCACTACAGGGCGTGGAACCATATTGGAGGGATGGCTTAATGGGCCATGCAAAATTCACAGTACAATGGATACCATACCAACACACAGCCTTAGAGCATGTTGGGTACTCCGGCAGGTGGCCAAGAGCGGTGAGGATCTCCTCATTAAAAATACCGCAGAGCACCATCCCGTGGATAACAACAATACAGTATTGACAGCCTTCGAGACCTTTGAAGGAAATATGCCCTAGAGGCAATAATAAAGTTATTATTTATTTCCTTATATCATGATAAATGTTTATTATTCATGTTAGAATTGTATTAACCGGAAACATGATACATGTGTGAATACATAGACAAACAGAGTGTCACTAGTATGCCTCTACTTGACTAGCTCGTTAATCAAAGATGGTTATGTTTCCTAGCCATAGACATGAGTTGTCATTTGATTAATGGGATCATATCATTAGGAGAATGATGTGATTGACTTGACCCATTCCGTTAGCTTAGCACTCGATCGTTTAGTATGTTGCTATTGCTTTCTTCATGACTTATACATGTTCCTATGACTATGAGATTATGCAACTCCCGTTTACCGGAGGAACACTTTGTGTGCTACCAAACGTCACAACGTAACTGGGTGATTATAAAGGTGCTCTACAGGTGTCTCCGAAGGTACTTGTTGGGTTGGCGTATTTCGAGATTAGGATTTGTCACTCCGATTGTCGGAGAGGTATCTCTGGGCCCACTCGGTAATGCACATCACTATAAGCCTTGCAAGCATTGCAACTAATGAGTTAGTTGCGGGATGATGTATTACGGAACGAGTAAAGAGACTTGCCGGTAACGAGATTGAACTAGGTATTGAGATACCGACGATCGAATCTCGGGCAAGTAACATACCGATGACAAAGGGAACAACGTATGTTGTTATGCGGTTTGACCGATAAAGATCTTCGTAGAATATGTGGGAGCCAATATGGGCATCCAGGTCCCGCTATTGGTTATTGACCGGAGACGTGTCTCGGTCATGTCTACATAGTTCTCGAACCCGTAGGGTCCGCACGCTTAACGTTACGATGACAGTTTTATTATGAGTTTATGTTTTGATGTACCGAAGGAGTTCGGAGTCCCGGATGAGATCGGGGACATGACGAGGAGTCTCGAAATGGTCGAGACGTAAAGATCGATATATTGGACGACTATATTCGGACATCGGAAAGGTTCCGAGTGATTCGGGTATTTTTCGGAGTACCGGAGAGTTACGGGAATTCGTATTGGGCCTTAATGGGCCATACGGGAAAGGAGAGAAAGGCCCCAAAGGGTGGCCGCACCCCTCCCCATGGACTAGTCCGAATTGGACTAGGGAGGGGGGCGCCCCCTTCCTTCCTTCTCCTTCTCCCTTCCCTTCTCCTACTCCAACAAGGAAAGGAGGAGTCCTACTCCCGGTGGGAGTAGGACTCCCCCCTTGGCGCGCCCTCCTCCTAGGCCGGCCGCCTCCCCCCTTGCTCCTTTATATACGGGGGCAGGGGGGCACCCCATAGACACAACAATTGATCTATTGATCTCTTAGCCGTGTGCGGTGCCCCCTCCACCATATTACACCTCGATAATATCGTAGCGGTGCTTAGGCGAAGCCCTGCGTCGGTAGAACATCATCATTGTCACCACGCCGTCGTGCTGACGAAACTCTCCCTCAACACTCGGCTGGATCGGAGTTCGAGGGACGTCATCGAGCTGAACATGTGCTGAACTCGGAGGTGCCGTGCGTTCGATACTTGATCGGTCGGATCGTGAAGACGTACGACTACATCAACCGCGTTGTGTTAACGCTTCCGCTTTCGGTCTACGAGGGTACGTGGACAACACTCTCCCCTCTCGTTGCTATGCATCACCATGATCTTGCGTGTGCGTAGGAAATTTTTGAAATTACTACGTTCCCCAACAGTGGCATCCGAGCCTGGTTTTATGCGTAGATGTCATATGCACGAGTAGAACACAAGTGAGTTGTGGGCGATATAAGTCATACTGCTTACCAGCATGTCATACTTTGGTTCGACGGTATTGTTGGATGAAGCGGCCCGGACCGACATTACGCGTACGCTTACGCGAGACTGGTTCTTCCGACGTGCTTTGCACAGAGGTGGCTGGCGGGTGTCAGTTTCTCCAACTTTAGTTGAACCGAGTGTGGCTACGCCCGGTCCTTGCGAAGGTTAAAACAGCACCAACGTGACAAACTATCGTTGTGGTTTTGATGCGTAGGTGAGAACGGTTCTTGCTAAGCCCGTAGCAGCCACGTAAAACTTGCAACAACAAAGTAGAGGACGTCTAACTTGTTTTTGCATGGCATGTTGTGATGTGATATGGTCAAGACATGATGCTAAATTTTATTGTATGAGATGATCATGTTTTGTAACCGAGTTATCGGCAACTGGCAGGAGCCATATGGTTGTCGCTTTATTGTATGCAATGCAATCGCCCTGTAATGCTTTACTTTATCACTAAGCGGTAGCGATAATCGTAGAAGCATAAGATTGGCGAGATGACAATGATGCTACGATGGAGATCAAGGTGTCGCGCTGGTGATGATGGTGATCATGACGGTGCTTCGGAGATGGAGATCACAAGCACAAGATGATGATGGGCATATCATATCACTTATATTGATTGCATGTGATGTTTATCTTTTATGCATCTTATCTTGCTTTGATTGACGGTAGCATTATCAGATGATCCCTCACTAAATTATCAAAGTATAAGTGTTCTCCCTGAGTATGCACCGTTGCGAAAGTTCTTCGTGCTGAGACACCACGTGATGATCGGGTGTGATAGGCTCTACGTTCAAATACAATGGGTGCAAAACAGTTGCACACGCGGAATACTCAGGTTAAGCTTGACGAGCCTAGCATATAACAGATATGGCCTCGGAACACGGAGACCGAAAGGTCGAGCGTGAATCATATAGTAGATATGATCAACATAGTGATGTTCACCGTTGAAACTACTCCATCTCACGTGATGATCGGACATGGTTTAGTTGATATGGATCACGTGATCACTTAGAGGATTAGAGGGATGTCTATCTAAGTGGGAGTTCTTAAGTAATATGATTAATTGAACTTAAATTTATCATGAACTTAGTCCTGATAGTATTTTGCAAATTATGTTGTAGATCAATAGCTCGCGTTGTTGCTTCCCTGTGTTTATTTTTGATATGTTCCTAGAGAAAAATTATGTTGAAAGATGTTAGTAGCAAAGATGCGGATTGGATCCGTGATCTGAGGATTATCCTCATTGCTGCACAGAAGAATTATGTCCTTGATGCACCGCTAGGTGACAGACCTATTGCAGGAGCAGATGCAGACGTTATGAACGTTTGGCTAGCTCAATATGATGACTACTTGATAGTTTAGTGCACCATGCTTAACGGCTTAGAATCGGGACTTCAAAGACGTTTTGAACGTCATGGACCATATGAGATGTTCCAGGAGTTGAAGTTAATATTTCAAGCAAATACCCGAGTTGAGAGATATGAAGTCTCCAACAAGTTCTATAGCTAAAAGATGGAGGAGAATAGCTCAAGCAGTGAGCATGTGCTCAGATTGTCTGGGTACTACAATCGCTTGAATCAAGTGGGAGTTAATCTTCCAGATAAAATAGTGATTGACAGAATTCTCTAGTCACCATCACCAAGTTAGTAGAACTTCGTGATGAACTATAGTATGCAAGGGATGACGAAAGTAATTCCCGAGCTCTTCGCGATGCTGAAATCGACGAAGGTAGAAATCAAGAAAGAGCATCAAGTGTTGATGGTTAACGAGACCACTAGTTTCAAGAAAAGGGCAAAGGGAAGAAGGGGAACTTCAAGAAGAACGGCAAGCAAGTTGCTGCTCAAGTGAAGAAGCCCAAGTCTGGACCTAAGCCTGAGACTAAGTGCTTCTACTGCAAAGAGACTGGTCACTGGAAGCGGAACTGCCCCAAGTATTTGGTGGATAAGAAGGATGGCAAAAGTGAACAAAGGTATATTTGATATACAGATTATTGATGTGTATTTTACTAGTGTTCGTAGCAACCCCTCGGTATTTGATACTGGTTCAGTTGCTAAAGAGTAGTAACTCGAAACGGGAGTTTGATAATGAACAGAAACTAGTTAAGGATGAAGTGACGATGTGTATTGGAAGTGGTTCCAAGATTGTTATGATCATCATCGCACACTCCCTATACTTTCGGGATTAGTGTTGAACCTAAATAAGTGTTATTTGGTGTTTGCATTGAGCATGAATATGATTTGATCATGTTTATTGCAATACGGTTATTCATTTAAGTTAGAGAATAATTGTTGTTCTGTTTACATGAATAAAACCTTATATGGTTACACACCCAATGAAAATGGTTCGTTGGATCTCGATCATAGTGATACACATATTCATAATATTGAAGCCAAAAGATGCAAAGTTAATAATGATAGTGCAACTTATTTGTGGCACTGCCGTTTAGGTCATATTGGTGTAAAGCGCATGAAGAAACTCCATGCTGTTGGGCTTTTGGAATCACTTGATTATGAATCACTTGATGCTTGCGAACCATGCCTTATGGGCAAGATGACTAAGACTCCGTTCTCCGGAACAATGGAGCGAGCAACTGACTTATTCGGAAATAATACATACTGATGTATGCGATCCGATGAGTGTTGAGGCTCACGGTGGGTATCGTTATTTTCTGACCTTCACAGATGATTTGAGCAGATATGGGTATATCTACTTGATGAAACATAAGTCTGAAACATTTGAAAAGTTCAAAGAATTTCAGAGTGAAGTGGAAAATCATCATGACAAGAAAATAAAGTTTCAACGATCTGATCGCGGAGACAAATATTTGAGTTACAAGTTTGGTCTTCAATTAAAACAATGTGGAATAGTTTCACAAATTCGTGCCACCTGGAACACCACAGCTTAATGGTGTGTCCGAACGTCATAACCGTACTTTATTGGATATAGTGCAATCTATGATGTTTCTTACCGATTTACCACTACATTTTTGGGGTTATGCATTAGAGACAGCTGCATTCACGTAAAAAAGGGCACCATCTAAATCCGTTGAGACGACACCGTATGAACTGTGGTTTGGCAAGAAACCAAAGTTGTCGTTTCTTAAAGTTTGGGGTTGCGATGCTTATGTGAATAGTGTCATCCTGATAAGCTCAAACCCAAATCGGAAAAGTGCGTCTTCATAGGATACCCAAAAGTTACTGTTGGGTACACCTTCTATCACAGATCCGAAGGCAAGATATTCGTTGCTAAGATGGATCCTTTCTAGAGAAGGAGTTTCTCTCGAAAGAAGTGAGTGGGAGGAAAGTAGAACTTGATGAGGTAACTGTACCTTCTCCCGAATTGGAAAGTAGTTCATCACTGAAATCAGTTCCAGTGATGCTTACACCAATTAGTGAGGAAGTTAATGATGATGATCATGAAGCTTCAGATCAAGTTACTACCGAACCTCGTAGGTCAACCAGAGTGAGATCCGCACCAGAGTGGTACGGTAATCCTGTTCTGGAGGTCATGATACTTGACCATGACGAACCTACGAACTATGAGGAAGCGATGGTGAGCCCAGATTCCGCAAAATGGCTTGAGGCCATGAAATCTGAGATGGGATCCATGTATGAGAACAAAGTGTGGACTTTGGTTGACTTGCCCGATGATCGGCAAGCCATAGAAATAAATGGATCTTCAAGAGGAAGACGGACGCTGATAGTAGTGTTACTATCTACAAAGCTAGACTTGTCGAAAAAAGGTTTTTGACAAAGTTCAAGGTGTTGACTACGATGAGATTTTCTCACTCGCAGCGATGCTTATGTCTGTCCGAATCATGTTAGCAATTGCCGCATTTTATGAAATCTGGCAAATGGATAAACAAAACTGCATTCCTTAATGGATTTATTAAAGAAGAGTTGTATATGATGCAACCAGAAGGTTTTTGTCAATCCTAAAGGTGCTAACAAAATATGCAAGCTCCAGCGATCCATCTATGGACTGGTGCAAGCATCTCGGAGTTGGAATATACACTTTGATAAGTTGATCAAAGGATATAGTTTTATACAGACTTGCGGTGAAGCCTGTATTTACAAGAAAGTGAGTGGGAGCACTACAACATTTCTGATAAGTATATGTGAATGACATATTGTTGATCGGAAATAATGTAGCATTATTCTGCAAAGCATAAAGGAGTGTTTGAAAGGAGTTTTTCAAAGAAAGACCTCGGTGAAGCTGCTTACATATTGAGCATCAAGATCTATAGAGATAGATCAAGACGCTTGATAAGTTTTTCAATGAGTACATACCTTGACAAGATTTTGAAGTAGTTCAAAATGGAACAGTCAAAGAAAGAGTTCTTGCCTGTGTTACAAGGTGTGAAATTGAGTAAGACTCAAAGCCCGACCACGGCAGAAGATAGAAAGAGAATGAAAGTCATTCCCTATGCCTCGGCCATAGGTTCTATAAAGTATGCCATGCTGTGTACCAGATCTATTGTATACCCTACACTGATTTTGGCAAGGGAGTACAATAGTGATCTAGGAGTAGATCACTGGACATCGGTCAAAATTATCCTTAGTGGAATAAGGATATGTTTCTCGATTATGGAGGTGACAAAAGAGTTCGTCGTAAAGGGTTACGTCGATGCAAATTTTGACACTGATCCAGATGACTCTAAGTCTCAATCTGGATACATATTGAAAGTGGGAGCAATTAGCTAGAGTAGCTCCGTGCAGAGCATTGTAGACATAGAAATTTGCAAAATACTTACGGATCTGAATGTGACAGACCCGTTGACTAAAATTATCTCACAAGCAAAACATGATCACACCTTAGTACTCTTTGGGTGTTAATCACATAGCGATGTGAACTAGATTATTGACTCTAGTAAACCCTTTGGGTGTTGGTCACATGACGATGTGAACTATGGGTGTTAATCACATGGTGATGTGAACTATTGATGTTAAATCACATGGCGATGTGAACTAGATTATTGACTCTAGTGCAAGTGGGAGACTGAAGGAAATATGCCCTAGAGGCAATAATAAAGTTATTATTTATTTCCTTATATCATGATAAATGTTTATTATTCATGCTAGAATTGTATTAACCGGAAACATGATACATGTGTGAATACATAGACAAACAGAGTGTCACTAGTATGCCTCTACTTGACTAGCTCGTTAATCAAAGATGGTTATGTTTCCTAGCCATAGACATGAGTTGTCATTTGATTAACGGGATCATATCATTAGGAGAATGATGTGATTGACTTGACCCATTCCGTTAGCTTAGCACACGATCGTTTAGTATGTTGCTATTGCTTTCTTCATGACTTATACATGTTCCTATGACTATGAGATTATGCAACTCCCGTTTACCGGAGGAACACTTTGTGTGCTACCAAACGTCACAACGTAACTGGGTGATTATAAAGGTGCTCTACAGGTGTCTCCAAAGGTACTTGTTGGGTTGGCGTATTTCGAGATTAGGATTTGTCACTCCGATTGTCGGAGAGGTATCTCTGGGCCCACTCGGTAATGCACATCACTTAAGCCTTGCAAGCATTGCAACTAATGAGTTTGTTGCGAGATGATGTATTACGGAACGAGTAAAGAGACTTGCCGGTAACGAGATTGAATTAGGTATCGAGATACCGACGATCGAATCTCGGGCAAGTAACATACCGATGACAAAGGGAACAACGTATGTTGTTATGCGGTCTGACCGATAAAGATCTTCGTAGAATATGTGGGAGCCAATATGGGCATCCAGGTCCCGCTATTGGTTATTGACCGGAGACGTGTCTCGGTCATGTCTACATAGTTCTCGAACCCGTAGGGTCCGCACGCTTAACGTTACGATGACAGTTTTATTATGAGTTTATGGTTTTGATGTACCGAAGGAGTTCGGAGTCCCGGATGAGATCGGGGACATGACGAGGAGTCTCGAAATGGTCGAGACGTAAAGATCGATATATTGGACGACTATATTCGGACATCGGAAAGGTTCCGAGTGATTCGGGTATTTTTCGGAGTACCGGAGAGTTACGGGAATTCGTATTGGGCCTTAATGGGCCATACGGGAAAGGAGAGAAAGGCCCAAAGGGTGGCCGCACCCCTCCCCATGGACTAGTCCGAATTGGACTAGGGAGGGGGGCGCCCCCTTCCTTCCTTCCTTCTCCTTCTCCCTTCCCTTCTCCTACTCCAACAAGGAAAGGAGGAGTCCTACTCCCGGTGGGAGTAGGACTCCCCCCTTGGCGCGCCCTCCTCCTAGGCCGGCCGCCTCCCCCCTTGCTCCTTTATATACGGGGGCAGGGGGGCACCCCATAGACACAACAATTGATCTATTGATCTCTTAGCCGTGTGCGGTGCCCCCTCCACCATATTACACCTCGATAATATCGTAGCGGTGCTTAGGCGAAGCCCTACGTCGGTAGAACATCATCATTGTCACCACGCCGTCGTGCTGACGAAACTCTCCCTCAACACTTGGCTGGATCGGAGTTCGAGGGACGTCATCGAGCTGAAGGTGTGCTGAACTCGGAGGTGCCGGCGTTCGGTACTTGATCGGTCGGATCGTGAAGACGTACGACTACATCAACCGCGTTGTGTTAACGCTTCCGCTTTCGGTCTACGAGGGTACATGGACAACACTCTCCCCCCTCGTTGCTATGCATCACCATGATCTTGCGTGTGCGTAGGAAATTTTTGAAATTACTACCTGCCCCAACAACCTTCGCCTCAAATAATAGGCGTAAGCGAGCACTCCGTAGCCTTGCCGAAGTCTTCCACGTGGCAGCAATAAATCCATGGAGCGACACGGCTATCATCTTCAATGCCAGTGACGAACCTAAATTCGAACAGCCCGAGCACCAGCTGCTTTGGTCCTTAGTCCAATTGTGGACGACTTTCGGCTTTATAAAGTGCTCATGGACGGCGGCAGCGGATTAAACCTCATCTATGAGGAGACTCTTCAAAAAATGGAAATAGACAGAAACCGCATTGTGCAAAGCAGCACGACCTTCAGAGGAATTATCCCTAGTTGGGCGGCACGATGCGCTGGGAAAATCACACTAGATGTGGTATTCGGCACGCCGGAGAATTATAGGTCCGAAGGAATCACATTCCAAGTGGCCCCGTTCAGTAGCGGATACCACGCCCTTCTAGGGCGGGAGGCATTCACGATCTTCCAAGCCATACCCCATTACGGGTACATGAAGCTCAAAATGCCCGGGCCCAATGGAATCATCACTCTAGCTAGTGATCCAGACATAGCACTCCGCGCCGAAAACAAAACAGCCGCACTGGCCCTCGAGGCATTATCCGAAGCCCTCGCGGCCGAGGAATTAACTGCGCTGCGCTCCACAGTGGACAGGGACGACGTGATACTCGACAAAAGATCCAAGTCCACCTCTTTTAAACCAGCGGATGAAATAGTCAAATTCCAAGTCCACCCAACGGACCCTACAAAAACAGCATCCATCGGGGCACAGTTAAACCCCGCTGTAGACGCCGCACTACGGGAGTTCCTGCGCGAGAATTGGGACATATTCGCCTGGCATCCTTCAGACATGCCAGGAATCCCACGCAGGCTGGCCGAGCATAGCCTTAACATTCTAAAGGGATTCAAGCCGGTCAAGCAGACTCTTCGGCGTTTCTCTGAACCTAAGCGACAAGCCATGGGAGAGGAGCTAGCCAAGTTACTGGAGGCCGGATTCATTAGAGAAATAAAACATCCGGACTGGCTAGCAAACCTGGTGATGGTACCAAAGAAGGATAAATCCTGGCGCCTATGTGTCGATTTCAAGGACCTTAACAAGGCTTGCCCCAAGGATCCCTTCCCCCTCCCCCGCATCGATCAAATTATCGACGCTACTGCAGGACACGACTCATTGTGTTTCCTCGACGCATACTCCGGATACCATCAAATTAAGATGGCGGAGTCCGACCAAGCCGCAACGGCATTTATCACCCCATACGGCCCCTTCTGTTTTAACACCATGCCTTTCGGGCTTAAGAACGCCGGTGCAACGTATCAACGCATGATTCAGACATGCCTGGAAAAACAGATCGGCAAAACAGTGGAGGCATACGTAGACGATGTGGTCGTTAAAACCAGACACGTCGAATCCTTAATAGACGACTTGAGGCTCACGTTCGACAATCTCCGAACATACGACATCAAGCTCAATCCGGAAAAATGCGTTTTCGGCGTGCCCGCCGGAAAGCTCCTGGGCTTCATCGTCTCCAGTAGAGGAATTGAAGCAAATCCGGCTAAAATCCGAGCTCTGTCACAGTTGGCTATCCCAACTGACCTCAAGCAAATCCAGAAATTAACTGGATGCGTGGCGGCCTTAAGCCGCTTTATCTCCCGATTAGGAGAAAAGGCACTACCCCTTTATCGCCTTCTTCGGCGCACCGAACACTTCGAGTGGACGGATGCGGCCACGGCCGGATTGGAAGAAATAAAAGCCATCCTGGCCACCAACCCAATCTTGGCCGCGCCAAATGTCGGCGAACCAATGCTGTTATATATAGCGGCAACTCACCAAGTTGTAAGCGCAGTGCTCGTCGTCGAACGAGAGACGGACGGACATAAATTCCCACTTCAAAAGCCGGTATACTATGTATCCACTGTCCTCACTCCATGCAAATCACGGTACCCACATTATCAAAAGATAGCATACGCGGTATTTATGGCATCCCGGAAATTACGACACTACTTTCAAGAGTGTTCAATTACGGTGGCCTCGGAAGTACCACTCAACGACATAATAAACAACCGCGATGCCACGGGCCGGATTGCCAAATGGGCTATCGAGCTCCTCCCGTTCGACATAACATATAGACCACGGCGAGCCATTAAGTCGCAAGTACTGGCCGATTTTGTCGCCGAGTGGACAGAAGCCGAACTCCCTAAAGAATACGGCGCGTACTCCAATTGGATCATGCACTTCGACGGCTCTAAAATGCTGGCTGGTCTGGGGGCTGGCGTCGTCCTGACGTCCCCCACCGGAGATACAGTCCAATACGTACTCCAAATACTATACACAGACTCCAACAACGCAGCCGAATACGAGGCCCTGTTACATGGTCTCCGGATGGCAGTTTCCATGGGCATTCAACGCCTGGAGGTGCGTGGGGACTCGAACCTCGCAATATCCCAAATAAATGGAGACTTCGACGCCAAGGATCCGAAAATGGCGGCTTATCGCAACGCCGTCCTCAAAATGTCAGCTCGGTTCGAGGGGCTTGAATTCCACCATGTGGCTCGGGAAAACAATCAGGCGGCGGATATCCTCGCCCGTATCGGCGCTAAGCGCGACCCTGTCCCACCTAACATCTTCTTGGAAAGGCTGTTTAAGCCATCCGTGGTATGGGAAGGGGACACCGGTAACAATAGTCCGGACCCGGCCACAACACCAGATACCGAACACTCTGACACAATCGGAGGCTCTGCCACCGAAATAACACCTTCAGCCCACGTGATAATGGCCGTCATCGCCCCGTGGACAGAACCATTCCTGGCCTACCTAACCAGGCAGGAACTACCCGAGGACCAAAATGAGGCACGCTGCATAGTGCGGCGGTCTAAAGCCTACAAGGTCCACGAGGGAGAGCTTTATAAGAAAAGCACTACCGGAGTCCTTCAAAGGTGCATCTCCGAAGAGGAAGGGCGGAAGCTTTTGGCAGAAATCCATGCTGGACTCGGCGGCCACCACGCCGCAGCCCGGGCCCTTGTAAGCAAGGCCTTCCGTACAGGTTTCTATTGGCCGACGGCCCGAGCAGACGCACAGGACCTTGTTCAACGTTGCGTCGGTTGCCAGCTTTTTGCAAACCAAAGCCATATGCCGCCTACCGCTCTCCAAACAATCCCCATTACTTGGCCCTTTGCGGTCTGGGGGCATGACATGGTCGGACCCCTCAAAGGGGGAACCCATAAGAAAAAATACCTATTGGTCATGGTGGACAAATTCACCAAATGGCTGAATCCGGACCAGTGATAGACTTCATATCTGGGGTTGTACACCGTTATGGCATCCCCCATAGCATCATCACTGACAACGGCTCGAACTTTACATCCGATGAGGTAAAACTATGGTACAGCAACATGGGCATCAAGCTCGATTATGCTTCTGTCTATCACCCGCAAACCAACGGTCAAGTCAAGCGAGCAAATGGTCTTATCATGAGCGGCATTAAACCTATATTAGTGCGGTCCTTAAAGGAATCAAACATGCACTGGGTAGAGGAGATCAACTCCGTACTATGGGGGCTACGGACCACGCCGAATCGCACTACCGGATACACACCGTTTTTTATGGTGTACGGCGCAGAGGCGGTACTGCCCTGCGACATAATTCATGACTCACCTCGAGTGCGCATGTATGAAGGAAAAGAGGTCGAGCTCGATCGGCAGGACAGTTTGGACGCCCTGGAGGAGGAGCGTGACGTGGCAAAAGCTTGTTCCGCATTCTATTAGCAACAGGCTCGAAGGTATCAAAGCAGAGAAGTACGGGCCAAAACTTATAACGTTGGCGAACTCGTTCTACGCCTACCGGAGAAGAAAAAGAACAAGCTCAAGCCCAAATGGGAAGGTCCCTTCATTATTGACCAGGTTCTGACCAGTGGATCGTACCGTCTGCGGGATGCATCGGATAATCGACTCAAGCCAAACCCATGGAACACAGCCAGACTCCGAAGGTTCTACGCCTAGTGCCGGACTCTATGTTCGTCTCCTTACCTCCATCAATTTTTTACATATCCGTTATCTGTCTTTCCTTTTTTTCCTTTTCTTCAAGGTCTTAAAAGGCTAAATTGTGTCTTGACCACACAATCTTGACGCGCTTACCGCGCTCATTATACCTAGGGGCTTCTTATACAGAAGCTTAATATAACTATTTTCCGGGCTTTATGCCCCACACATGTGTTATTCTTCCACATGTACCTTTTTTCGCCATTATATGCATCGATATGACTTAAGTTTTGGCCAAGCTGGGTTGCCTGGCTCTTGTGTTTATGCCCTACGTTCCCGTTAATTCGGCTAGGGCATAAGGGGAGCACCTCTGCGATTGTTACTGCCGGGTCAGCCGGATGTGTACCTCAGACTGGGTGAAGCCGAAAGCTAGCGTTCTTAAGGGAATACTCGGTCGGTGAACAAAAGATGACTTTTATTTATTTTAATACATGCCCCCAGATGTTTATAGCCTGCGTCTCTTTTCGCAGTTCAGACATGCACATTAGGGCATGCGTACCCAGGGAAAGGAACCCTTAACGGAACTATTCTCCCTGGAAGATGTTTCTTACTATCCATGTAATATAACATAGCTAGTTGGGTACTTGTCTGTTCAAGCACTTATGACCCCTACGCCTGGTCTCCACGCGTACCCCGGTTTTTACATAACTGAGCGGGTATTCGGATACACTCCGGACTATTGGGTCCAGAGGTCGAAGCGAAAAGGTCCGCCATGACAAATGATTTACAATCCGGCTAGGGACAATATATGTCACTTGAAGTACACAGTCACTTAGACTGACTAAATTCTTCTTCTATACCATCCAACAGGCTGTCTAGCCTACAATCCTGTTGGGAATACTTTGCGGCTAATTCTACTTGGTCATACACCAAACTGACGGGGATCTCCTTCCCGTCAGGCCCCACAGGTCCGACCTCGGCCATGTGGTTAGGGTCAGCCTTGGTATACCGCGTCTTCACCATGGCCCAGGCTTCCCTCGCACCTTGTCGGCAGGCTGATATCTTCCATAATCGGAAGCGCCGCCGCGCTCCCTTGAGCTTCTCTACAAGCTCCCCCATGCCCCCTGGCAGGGAGACGGATGGCCACAAGGCTTGGGCAATGCCCTGCATCACCTGCCGAACTTGTTCGTGCAGTTGTGAGAGCTCTGGCAGAAGATCACCCGCGGACCCGGGCATCTCCTCCTCGGGACGACCCGTCAGCATACCTGCAGATATAATCTGTTAGCCGGTTTCTTCGCCGAACTCTTTAAAAGTTCGTTCAAGCACTTACTGAAAATGCCGCGTCGAAGCCTCTTATTCTCCTTTACGGAGTCAGCAAGCTGGGCCCGAACATCCTTCAGTTCCACGCCCAGCTGGATATTGGCATCTTGGAGATTGTTTTTCTCCTGCCTAACCTTTTTAAGCACGCGCTCACCAGCCTTTAGCTGTCGTTGGGCATGCGGCTCGTTCCCTATCACGACCTCCGGATTCACTCCGGAGTCATCTGCAGAATCTATTGTTAGATTTGCATGCATGCCGCATACTATCTGGTACCTGTCATTCTTTACAATAGAGACAAGTGTTACCAGAGGGGGCCTTCTCGGACTCCTTCAGCGCGGCAACTGCGGCCCGTAGCTGGGCTTTGCACTCTTCCAGCTCTTGAGACAATTGGGTATTCTTCTCTGTAAGAACCTGCACAAATAATGATCCTTAAATCAGTTGTGTCAACTGTTTCAAGTCTCAGGGGCTACTGATATATATAATCATCAGATTTTCTTACCCGTATATCCTTTACATACTGGTCCGTGGCTCTGGCAAGACCATTTTGAGCAGCACGGATGTACGCGTCTCCTGAGTTGAAGGCATCAAACGCCTCTTGGGAGAAACAAGCGTCACGGAGTACGGCCCGGCGACGCCTGTGATTCATGGCGCTCTCCACTTCGGAATTTGTAGCGGATAGTCTATCCGCATCCTCTGTAGGAGGAGCATCCGGCGTTCGCCCCGTGTTAGCTTCCGCCTCTATGTCCGGCCCTGGAGCCCGACTGGTGGAGGCGTGATCGGCAACCTCTCCGGATATAGTCCGGCGAGCGTTTTTCCTACTAGGAAACGTGGACGTTATTATATTTTAAAAGACGACAACCACGGAGCGAGGTTCTGTATCATACCTCTGCGACGGCGTCTCAGTCCTGACCGCCTTCCTTTTTAGCCTACCCGGCTTCGGTGCCCCTTGTTGGCGAGTCACTGCGGGTTCGGCATGGCGTCCCGAGGGCCTTCCCTGTAAGACACCATATGTGTACGGTAGGTGAAGTGCATAAAAGGGGATCCTTCTCGGAAGTTGGGACTCCGGTTTTACTTACATGCGATGCAGGGAGTAGCCCAGGATAGTCGGCTATGATGGCCACCATGGCATCATCGCAGCTCAATTGATAGAATGTCCTGTCGATCAGCTCCACAAATATGTCCGGATCCTCTTCGAGTCCGGGATCGAGGGCCCGGTCAGGGTCCTCCGGTTGTGGAGGCGGGCTGTGGACCTCCCTTACAGCTTTTCGCAGTTCCTGCCATGAAACGGCAAGGTAAGTACTTATGACGAAGAATGCGGGAAGGTTGGGAGTAAAAGGTGACAGCTCACCCAGCTTGGAGGGTTGTACATGGAGAATCCATCCCGTGGCTTAATGCGGATGAACTCCTCTTCCTCTCCCTTGTACAAATCGGACAGGATTTTTGCTAGAGCAGCAACTGAGTCCGGTCCCTTACGCCCGCAGCGGGTGGCATCATCTTCCCCGTTAAAGTGCCACATGGGGTGCCCTCGATATTGAAGTGGCTGTACCCCCCGCATTATACATATTGACATAACCTCGATTATTGTCATCCTGATTGAGCCAGCATTTTTATCCGGCCCATCAGGTAAAGGACTTCTCCGTTATCTTCCTCCTGAGGGCTCCGAGGGCGCCAGCTGCGGCGTTTCTTCAGGGGAGCGTTGTCGAACTCAGGGAGGCCCATCCGAATAGGGTCCGGAAGGGGGACGTCCTCCATATAAAACCACTCCGAAGGCCAGTCCTCGGATGTCTTCTTCGGAGTACCGGACAGGTATCCGGTCCCGGCGATGCGCCATATTTCGGCTCCGCCCACTTGGTACAGTGACCCCTCCTGTGTACGGGGTACGAGGCAGAATAACCTCTTCCATAGCTCGAAATGAGCTTCGCAGCCCAGAAACAGCTCGCAAAGGGCGACATAGCCAGCAATGTGTAATATGGAGGCGGGAGTGAAATTATGCAGCTGGAGGCCATAGAACTCCAGGAGCCCGCGGAGGAACGGATGAATTGGAAATCCAAGCCCTCTTAATAAGTAAGGGACGAGGCATACCCGCTCCCCCATGGATGGGCTGGGAAAGATCTCCGCTTGCTCCCCGCCGTTATAGGTGGCGAGCCCGGCTCGAACGGGGACCATATACGCTGGAGGGAGAAACCCCTGGGTCTGTAACTCTACTAATTGGCTGTGAGGGACGGAACACTTCTTCCAATTGCCGGGCTTAGGGCTACGGGAGCGAGAGGAGGAGCTGCGACGACCGGCCATGTTGGAATGGATTTTTTCCGGGCGCGCTCCGATGGATACTCGTTGTGGGAGGATGGTGTGATCTGGATCTGAGAATCCCCGTCTCTTTAATAGACGATTTACCCACATGGCTAGGGTGGCAATTGTAAAAATGCCCCGACTTCTCGCATTCGCTCGACGCGTGGAGAATATCCATTATTAGGCGCGGAAGCCAAGGAGTGCAACATTTATGGGAAGCCGGACACTACTCAAACAAGTATTCAGAATTTGGAGAAGAACCCGCCTTGCAATGCCAAAGACAATCTGCGCGCCGGACTCATCGCCATTGAAGCCTGGTTCGGGGGCTACTGAGGGAGTCCTGGATTAGGGGGTCCTCGGACAGCCGGACTATATCCTTTGGCCGGACTGTTGGACTATGAAGATACAAGATTGAAGACTTCGTCCCGTGTCCGGATGGGACTCTCCTTGGCATGGAAGGCAAGCTTGGCAATACGGATATGTAGATCTCCTCCCTTGTAACCGACCCTGTGTAACCCTAGCCCCCCTCCGGTGTCTATATAAACCGGAGGGTTTAGTCCGTAGGACAAGAACAACAATCATACCATAGGCTAGCTTCTAGGGTTTAGCCTCTACGATCTCGTGGTAGATCAACTCTTGTAATACTCATATCATCAAGATCAATCAAGCAGGAAGTAGGGTATTACCTCCATCGAGAGAGCCCGAACCTGGGTAAACATTGTGTCCCTCGCCTCCTGTTACCATCCGCCTTAGACGCATAGTTCGGGACCCCCTACCCGAGATCCGCCGGTTTTGACACCGACACCCGCGCCCTGGCGCGAGAACGCGCCATCGAAGTACATGACCCAGCCGTCCGGAGCTTCGCTCCCTGGAGATAGAGATTGGTTCTCGTCTGCTTCGAGCTCTGGGGCGTCGGTCCATTCTGCCACAAAGTCTGCGAGCGCAGCCCCCTTGATGACCCTGGTCGTGCTGAACTCCAAGTCAAACGCTTGCAGCTCGATGTTCCATTCAGCGACTCGCCCGACAGCATTGGGGCTCCTGAGCACTCTTTCCAGCGGGTAAGCCGAGACGACCTTGATGGGGTGACCCTGGAAGTAGTGGCGCAACTTGCGCGAGGCCACCAGGAGCGCGAGTAGGATCTTCTGAGGCATGGGGTATCGTGCCCTTGCATCCTGCAGCACTGTGCTGACGAAGTACACCGGGTGCGCGACAAGGGCGGGAGAGCTGACGGAGTCTTCGGCTCCTAGGGGTTGAGGTGTCTCTTCGGGGTCTTCGGCTTCAGGGGCCTGGTGGCCTGTCGAAGCAGTCGCTGCTTCAAGAGCTTCGCCTTGGTGCTGCGCCGCTTCGTCCGGCCCTGAGGTTCCACCTGGCGGGCCCTTGACCTGGCACTCTTCTCTGTGGGCCACCAGCGCTGCGCTGGCGGAGTGGGGTGTGGCAGACAGGTAGAGCACCAAGGGCTCGAGGGGTCGAGGCGCCACATCATTGGCGGGCTGGTCAGGTATCTCTTGAGGTCTTGAAACGCTTGGTCGGCCTTCGGAGTCCACTCAAATGGGCCCTTCTTCTTCATCAGCTTGAAGAACGGTAGGGCATGCTCTCCCATCTTGGAGATAAAGTGCCCCAACGCAGTCACATGGCCAACAAGCTTCTGCATCTCCTTGAGGGTCTGCAGTGGACTCATGTCTTCGATTGCCTTGACCTTTTCTGGGTTCGCCTCGATCCCTCTGTGGGACACGAGAAATCCCAGCAGCTTGCCGGAAGGGACACCGAACACGCACTTCTCCGGGTTGAGCCGCAAGTTCACCTGGCGCAGGCTCGCGAAGGTCTCCACTAGGTATTGGATCGAAGTGCTCCCCTCCCGAGGCTTCACCACAATGTCGTCAACGTAGGCCTCCGCGTTTCTCCTGAGCTGCCGCCCTAAGGCGATGTGCATCAGCCGCTGGAAGGTCGCTCCCGCGTTGCGCAGTCCGAAAGGCATGCATGCATAGTAGTACACCCCACACGGGGTCAGGAAGGCGGTCTTCTCCACATCTTCTACCGCCATCTTGATCTGATGATAGCCTGAGAACGCATCCAGGAAGCACAACAAATTGCACTTGGCGGTCGAGTCGACGATCTGGTCGATGCGTGGAAGCGGGAACGGATCTTGGGGACAGGCCTTGTTGAGGTTGGTGAAGTCGACACACATGCGCTCCTTCCCGCCTTTCTTCGGCACAAGAACGGGGTTCGCCAGCCACTCGGGGTACCGGACCTCGCGAATGGCACCCGCTGCCTCCAGCTTGCGGGTTTCTTGGATGATGAAGGCTTGCTTCTCCGTGGACTGTCGTCTCGCCCGCTGCTTCACAGGGCGTATGTTGGGGAACACCTTTAAGTGATGCTCAATCACCTCTCTCGGGAACCCCACCAGCTGTTTGGGTTCCCATGCAAATATCTCCTTGTTGGTGCGCAAGAACTTCGCCAACGCTCGCTCTTGATCAGGGTCGAGGTCGGCACCTATGGTAAAGGTGGCTCCTGAGGACCCATCTTCATCGACTGGCACCTGCTTGGTTTCGGCCTTGTCTTGGGTGAACAACTGCTTCTTCTTGGTTGGCGCGGCTTCGTTGGCCTTGGAGGTGTCCGCGCCAGCGGGCTGCACCGCCGCGGCGGTCTTGAGGGCAAGCTTGAGCGCCGCCAGAGCCTCCTTCGTGTCCCCCTCGACGGTGAGGACGCCCTAGCTCCCAGGCATCTTCATGAGGTTGTACGCCGGATGGGTCGCTGCCATAAACTGGGACAGAGCTGGGTACCCGAGGATGGCGTTGTACGGGAGGCCGATGCGGGTGATGTCGAAGTCGACCAGCTCGGTGTGGTAGTTGTCGCGCGTGCTGAAGGTGACATGAAGGCGGATCTGTCCCAGGGAGTGGGCGGTGCCGCCGCCAACTCCTGAGAAAGGCTTGCTGAGGCGGGGCCGCTCGAGTGGCACGTGAAGAAGGCTGAAGGCCTCCACGGAGAGCAAGTTGAGGCCCGCGCCGCCGTCGATGAGGGTCTTGGTGACGGACACGTTGCAGATGGTGGGTGTGCAAAGCATTCGGAGCATACCCGAGCCGGCGGTGGAGACGGGATGATCCCCTGAGTCGAAGGTGAGGTCGGCCTCGAGCGCGGCCCAGCCCGGGGGAGCCCCCGGGCGCTTGGAAGTGGCACCGATCTGGCGAAGGAACGGCTTGAGGTGGCGGTCTGAGGGCGGCGCTTGCGAGCCACCGAGGAGGGCCGCTACAACATGGGGTGCCGGCGGCGCGAAGCGCGCGGTGAAGAGGTCGCGCAACTCCTCCCAAGACGCCACGGAAGATCCCGGGAGGGTGAGCAGCCAGGCACGCGGTGCGCCCGTAAGGGCCATGGGGAGCCAGTTGGCCATGACCCTGTTGTCGCCCCCAGCTTTGAGGACGGCCTCCTCGTACGCCAGCAGGAAAGCCACCGGATCCGCCGCGCCGTCGTAGTGCGTTGCATCTCCGGCTTGAACTTGGGCGGCCACTGCACCTGTCGTAAGGCGGGGGCCAAGGCTCGGAGCCCCCTGGCCCCGTCGCTGGCATCGATCGTCGGAGCGGAAAGCGCTGCGCTTGCCATGGGGGCGGAAAGCGCTGCGCCCTCCTGGCCTTGGTCATCATGGCTCACGTCATGAGAACCTCGCGAGGTTTGCCTTGCCTTGATTTCTTCGCCCCTCACGATCCAACCTGGTGAGGCCGCTCCCGAGGAGGTCTTGTGTCGTCCGCCTCGCGAGGCTTGGCCCCTCGCGAGGGTCTTGAGTCCTTGCTGGTGGAGATGGGCCGTATGGGCCCGCTTGTGGAGCAACGCTCTGGGCCGCAGGCAGGCAAGTCTGGGGACCCCCGTTCCCAGAACGCCGACAGATGCCCATATTGGCTCCTACATATTCTACAAAGATCTTTATCGGTCGAACCTTTACGTAATTCCCTTTGTCCATCGGTATGTTACTTGCCCGACATTCGATCGTCGGTATCTTCATACCTAGTTAAATCTCATTACGGACAAGTCTCTTTACTCGTTCCGTAATACATCATCTTGCAACTAACTCCTTAGTCACTTTGCTTGCAAGGCTTCTTATGATGTGTATTACCGAGAGGGCCCAGAGATACCTCTCTGATACTCGGAGTGACAAATCCCAATCTCGATCCATGCCAACTCAACAAACACCTTTGGAGATACCTGTAGAGCATCTTTATGATCACACATTTAAGTTGTGACGTTTGATAGCACACAAGGTATTCCTCCGGTACCCGGGAGTTGCATGATCTCATGGTCGAAGGAACATGTATTTGACATTCAAGAAAGCAGTAGCAATAAACTGAACAATCATATTCTAAGCTAATGGATGGGTCTTGTCCATCACATCATTCTCGTAATGATGTGATCCCATTATCAAATAACAACACATGTCTATGGTTAGGAAACCTTAACCATCTTTGATCAATGAGCTAGTCTAGTAGAGGCTCACTAGGGACACAATATTTGTTCATGTATCCACACATGTATTTATGTTTCCGGTCAATACAATTCTAACATGAATAATAAACCTTTATCATGATGAAGGAAATATAATAATAACCATTTTATTATTGCCTCTAGGGCATATTTCCATCAGTCTCCCACTTGCACTAGAGGCAATAATCTAGTTCACATCGCCATGTGATTAATACCCATAGTTCACACACTGGTATAGCGACATGCTATACAAACGGTTTTTAACCCCTTTCCGCGACGGTGTTTGGAACCGTCGCCAAGTGAGTGTGGGCGATAGGGGGTCCTTCCCACACGACCCAAAAACCGTGGGGGATAGGCCCTCCTGGCTCACAGGCAGGGGCAAAATGAGCTCATGTGCGATCTGGCGGGGCATCTAAACCCAATTGTTTCCATTCGTATGTACATCGCACACGGTGAATCCCAGAAAATCATTTCCATTCGTATGTATATCACACACATTTCTTTGTGTGGAAACGTTTGTGCAAGGTGGCCTAACGCAAACAGTTCTCTGCCGGAAACCGTGTGTGATTGTTAGTTGATCGAACGCGCCTACTTTCTAGAAACCGTGCGGGTTATTTGAGTTCATCGCCCACGGTGTTGTCTGAGTAACTGTCTGCAATAGAAAACCCCAATAAGAAGGGTAGTTATCCTATTATTGATAATCCATGTACTAATCAAATTGTTATTTCTTATAAAACACACCAGATATTTCATATCCGTATAACAGCAACCAGGATTTCATAATCGAATTACATCAGATAGCTTCGGCACTCAGTTACGCCATTACACAATAGCACCAAGTTTCACATGCAAAATCAAAAACCTTTGGAAAGTAGCATCATACACAGTAAATAGATAGATGAATCTCATCTGGGAAACTGCAGAAGCGGAAGGCAAATACTGGGCCTTCGGTGATGTTGAACGTCCTTGCAACTTTAGGGCAGTGGCTATGGATAATTGCCTGCCCAACCTTCATCCTCTTCAACAAGACTTCAATATTGTACCGTGGGTGTTGAATGAATACCTATCTCGCCTCTTGACCATGCAGATGGTTTGAGAGGTAATCATCGGTGAACTGCTTTGAAAAGTACTGAAAACAAAGATATGCATAAATCGCTGTTATAAATTAAATGATGCAAGGGGTAAAAACAAGGTAAAGAGTTAGTACCATCCTATAGTTGACTGACACTATTGCAGGATGCTGCTAACGCGACACTACGATCAGAGACCCTTCGATGAAACTGTGTGCGATGCCATAATCGCAAACGGTGGTGTAAAAAACTATCAAAAAAGGTGCAAAACATTTGCGATGGAGGATGCATCAAACACGGTTCAGATTCTAGTTGCGTGTGCGATGCAGGGCATACGGTTCAATTCAATCAACCGTTTGCAATGAGGAGGAACAAAAGAAACGAGCAGACAGATGAAGGTGTGTGTGTGATGTACAGCATACGGTTCACTCAGATGAACTGTTTGTGATTGATACGTCTCCAACGTATCTATAATTTTTGATTGCTCCATGCTATATTATCTTCTGTTTTGGACATTATTGGGCTTTATTATACACTTTTATATTATTTTTGGGACTAACCTATTAACCGGAGGCCCAGCCCAGAATTGCTGTTTTTTGCCTATTTCAGAGTTTCACAGAAAAAGAATATCAAACGGAGTACAAACGGAATGAAACCTTCGGGAACGTGATTTTCGAAACGAACATGATCTAGAGGACTTGGACCCTACGTCAAGAAAGCTACCAGGAAGCCACGAGGTAGGGGGGCGCGCCCTCCACCCTCGTGGGCCCCACGTTGCTCCACCGACGTACTCCTTCCTCCTATATATACCTACGAACCCCCAAACTACCAGAGACAGAGCCAAAAACCTAATTCCACCGCCGCAACCTTCTGTACCCGTGAGATCCCATCTTGGGGCCTGTTCCGGAGCTCCGCCGGAGGGGGCATCGATCACGGAGGGCTTCTACATCAACACCATAGCCTCTCCGATGATGTGTGAGTAGTTTACTTCAGACCTTCGCGTCCATAGTTATTAGCTAGATGGCTTCCTCTCTCTTTTTGGATCTCAATACAATGTTCTCCCCTTCTCTCATGGAGATCTATTCTATGTAATCTTCTTTTGCGATGTGTTTGTTGAGACCGATGAATTGTGGGTTTATGATCAAGTTTATCTATGAACAATATTTGAATCTTCTGAATTCTTTTATGTATGATTGGTTATATTTGCAAGTCTCTTCGAATTATCAGTTTGGTTTGGCCTACTAGATTGATCTTTCTTGCAATGGGAGAAGTGCTTAGCTTTGGGTCCAATCTTGCGGTGTCCTTTCCCAGTGACAGTAGGGGCAGCAAGGCACGTATTGTATTGTTGCCATCGAGGATAACAAGATGGGGTTTATATAATATTGCATGAGTTTATCCCTCGACATCATGTCATCATGCTTAAAGCATTACTCTGTTCTTATGAACTTAATACTCTAGATGCATGCTGGGTAGCGGTCGATGTGTGGAGTAATAGTAGTAGATGCAGGCAGGAGTCGGTCTACTTGTCTCGGACGTGATGCCTATATACATGATCATACCTAGATATTCTCATAACTATGCTCAATTCTGTCAATTGCTCAACAGTAATTTGTTCACCCACCGTAAATACTTATGCTCTTGAGAGAAGCCACTAGTGAAACCTATGGCCCCCGGGTCTATTTTCCATCATATTAATCTCCCGAAAACAAGCTATTTCTGGCGCTGTTTTTGTTCTACTTTCTTTACTTTGCATCTTTATCATGAAAATACCAAAAATATTATCTTATCATATCTATCAGATCTCACTCTCGTAAGTGACCGTGTAGGGATTGACAACCCCTTATCGCGTTGGTTGCGAGGATTTATTTGTTTGTGTAGGTGCGAGGGACTCATGCGTGGCCTCCTACTGGATTGATACCTTGGTTCTCAAAAACCAAGGGAAATACTTACGCTCCTTTGCTGCATGACCCTTTCCTCTTCAAGGGAAAACCAACGCAGTGCTCAAGAGGTAGCAAGAAGAATTTCTGGCGCCGTTGCCGGGGAAGCCTACGCAAAAGTCAACATACCAAGTACCCATCACCAACCCTTATCTCCCGCATTACCTTATTTGCCATTTGCCTCTCGTTTTCCTCTCCCCCACTTCACCCTCGCCGTTTTATTTGCCCTCTCTTTTCTGTTCGCCTCTTTTTCGCTTGCTTCTTGTTTGCTCTTGTGTTGGATTGCTTGTTTATCACGATGGCTCAAGATAATACCAAATTATGTGACTTTACCAATACCAACAATAATGATTTCCTTAGCACTCCAATTGCTCCTCTTACCGATACTGAATCTTGTGAAATCAATGCTGCTTTGTTGAATCTTGTCATGAAAGATCAATTCGCCGGCCTTCCTAGTGAAGATGCCGCTACTCATCTAAATAGCTTCGTTGATTTGTGTGATATGCAAAAGAAGAAAGATGTTGACAATGATATTGTTAAATTGAAGCTATTTCCTTTTTCGCTTAGAGATCGTGCTAAAGCTTGGTTTTCGTCTTTGCCTAAAAATAGTATTGATTCTTGGAATAAGTGCAAAGATGCTTTTATCTCTAAGTATTTTCCTCCTGCTAAGATTATCTCTCTTAGAAACGATATTATGAATTTAAAGCAACTTGATCATGAACATGTTGCACAAGCTTGGGAGAGGATGAAATTAATGATACGTAATTGCCCCACGCATGGTTTGAATTTGTGGATGATTATACAAAAAATTTATGCCGGATTGAATTTTGCTTCTAGAAATCTTTTAGATTCGGCCGCGGGAGGCACTTTTATGGAAATCACTTTAGGAGAAGCTACTAAACTCCTAGATAATATTATGGTTAATTATTCTCAATGGCACACTGAAAGATCTACTAATAAAAAAAGTGCATGCGATAGAAGAAATTAATGTTTTGAGTGGAAAGATGGATGAAACTTATGAAATTATTTGCTAATAAAAGTGTTTCTTCTGATCCTAATGATATGCCTTTGTCTACTTTGATTGAGAATAATAATGAATCTTTGGATGTGAATTTTGTTGGTAGGAATAATTTTGGTAACAACGCGTATAGAGGAAACCTTAATCCTAGGCCTTATCCTAGTAATTCCTCTAATAATTATGGTAATTCCTACAACAATTCTTATGGAAATTTTAATAAGATGCCCTCTGAATTTGAGACTAGTGTTAAGGAATTTATGAATTCGCAAAAGAATTTCAATGCTTTGCTTGAAGAGAAATTGCTTAAAGTTGATGAATTGGCTAGGAACATTGATAGAATTTCTCTTGATGTTGATTCTTTAAAACTTAGATCTATTCCTCCTAAGCATGATATCAATGAGTCTCTCAAAGCCATGAGAATTTCCATTGATGAGTGCAAAGAGAGAACCGCTAGGATGCGTGCTAAGAAAGATTACTTTATGAAAGCGTGTTCTTTTAGTTCCTTTGAAAATAAAGATGAAGATGTAAAAGTTATTGATGTGTCCCCTATTAAATCTTTGTTTTGCAATTTGAATCTTAATAATGATGGGCCTGAATATGATCCACCTTTACCTAGAAGGCGTTCTAGAAATTCGGAGTTTTTAGATCTTGATGCTAAAATTTATAAAAGTGGGATTGAAGAGATCAAAACATTAGATATTAATGAACCCACTATTTTGTATTTCATGGAATTTAATTATGATAATTGCTCTTTGATAGATTGTATTTCCTTGTTGCAATCCGTGCTAAATTCTCCTCATGCCTATAGTCAAAATAAAGCCTTTACCAAACATATCATTGATGCTTTGATGCAATCTTATGAAGAAAAACTTGAGTTGGAAGTTTCTATCCCTAGAAAACTTTATGATGAGTGGGAACCTACTATTAAAATTAAAATTAAAGATCATGAATGCTATGCTTTGTGTGATTTGGGTGCTAGTGTTTCCACGATTGCAAAAACTTTGTGTGATTTGCTATGTTTCCGTGATTTTGATGATTGCTCTTTAAACTTGCACCTTGCGGATTCCACTATTAAGAAACCTATGGGAAGAATTAATGATGTTTTTATTGTTGCAAATAGGAACTATGTGCCCGTAGATTTTATCGTTCTTGACATAGATTGCAATCCTTCATGTCCTATTATTCTTGGTAGACCTTTCCTTAGAACGATTGGTGCAATTATTGATATGAAGGAAGGGAATATTAGATTCCAATTTCCATTAAAGAAAGGCATTTAACACTTCCCTAGGAAGAAAATAAAATTACCATATGAATCTATTATGAGAGCCACTTATGGATTGCCTACCAAAGATGGCAATACCTAGATCTATCCTTGCTTCTATGCCTAGCTAGGGGCTTTAAACGATAGCGCTTGTTGGGAGGCAACCCAATTTTATTTTTAGTTTTTTTTGCTTTTTGCTTCTGTTTAGGAATAAATATTTGTTCTAGCCTCTGGTTAGACGTGTTTTTATGTTTTAATTAGTGTTTGTGCCAAGTTAAACCTATAGGATCTTCTTGGATGATAGTTATTTGATCTTCCAGAAAATTCCAGAAACTTTCTGCTCACGAAAATAATTGTTAAAAATCACCAGAATGTGATAAAATATTGATTCCAATTGCTTCTGATCAATCAACAAATTGTCTAGTTCTTCCTATTTTGGCTGATGTTTTGGAGTTCCAGAAGTTTGCGCTAGTTACAGATTACTGCAGACTGTTCTGTTTTTGACAGATTCTATTTTTCGTGTGTTGTTTGCTTATTTTGATGAATCTATGGCTAGTAAAATAGTTTATAAACCATAGAGAAGTTGGAATACATTAGGTTTAACATCAATATAAATAAAGAATGAGTTCATTACAGTACCTTGAAGTGGTCTTTTGTTTTCTTTCGCTAACGGAGCTCACCAGATTTTCTGTTGAGTTTTGTGTTGTGAAGTTTTCAAGTTTTGGGTGAAAGATTTGATGGATTATGGAACAAGGAGTGGCAAGAGCCTAAGATTGGGGGTGCCCATGGCACCCCCAAGATAATCTAAGGACACCTAAAAGCCAAAGCTTGGGGATGCCCCGGAAGGCATCCCCTCTTTCGTCTACTTCCATCGGTAACTTTACTTGGAGCTATATTTTTATTCACCACATGATATGTGTTTTGCTTGGAGCGTCTTGTATTATTTGATTCTTTATTTTTTAGTTTACCGCAATCATCTTTGCTGTACACACCTTTTGAGAGAGACACACATGAGTCGGAAATTATTAGAATACTCTATGTGCTTCTCTTATATCTTTTGAGTTATGTAGTTTTTGCTCTAGTACTATTGATCTCTCATGCTTAACTTAGATTATTTTGGGAGTCTTAAATGGCATGGTAATTTGCTTAAATAATCCTAATATGCTAGGTATTCAATATTAGTAAAAACTTTCTTATGAGTGTGTTGAATACTAAGAGAAGTTTGATGCTTGATGATTGTTTTGAGATAAGGATGTAGTGATATTACAGTTGTGCTAGTTGAGTAGTTGTGAATTTGAGAAATACTTGTGTTGAAGTTTGCAAGTCCCGTAGCATGCACGTATGGTAAACGTTATGTAACAAATTTGAAACATGAGGTGTTCTTTGATTGTCCTCCTTATGAGTGGCGGTCGGGGACGAGCGATGGTCTTTTCCTACCAATCTATCCCCCTAGGAGCATGCGCGTAGTGCTTGGTTTTTGATGGCTTGTAGATATTTGCAATAAGTCTGTGAGTTCTTTATGACTAATGTTGAGTCCATGGATTATACGCACTCTCACCTTTCCATCATTGCTAGCCTCTTCGGTACCGTGCATTGCCCTTTCTCACATTGAGAGTTGGTGCAAACTTCGCCGGTGCATCCAAACCCCGTGATATGATACGCTCTTTCACACATAAGCCTCCTTATATCTTCCTCAAAACAGCCACCATACCTACCTATTATGGCATTTCCATAGCCATTCCGAGATATATTGCCATGCAACTTTCCACCGTTCCGTTTATCATGACACGTTCATCATTGTCATATTGCTTTGGATGATCATGTAGTTGACATAGTATTTGTGGCAAAGCCACCGTTCATAATTCTTTCATACATGTCACTCTTGGTTCATTGCATATCCCGGTACACCGTCGGAGGCATTCATATAGAGTCATACTCTGTTCTAGTGTCGAGTTGTAATCATTGAGTTGTAAATAAATAGAAGTGTGATGATCATCATTTTCTAGAGCATTGTCCCAAGTGAGGAATAAAAAAATATATTAAAAAAGAGAAAGGCCATAAAAAAAGAGAAGGCCCAAAAAAATGAGAGAAAAAGAGAGAAGGGACAATGTTACTATCCTTTTACCACACTTGTGCTTCAAAGTAGCACCATAATCTTCATGATAGAGAGTCTCTTGTTTTGTCATTTTCATATACTAGTGGGAAATTTTCATTATAGAACTTGGCTTGTATACTCCAACAATGGCCTCCTCAAGAGCCCTATGTCTTCATGAGCAAGCAAGTTGGATGCACACCCACTTAGTTTCTTCTATTGAGCTTTCATATATTTATAGCTCTAGTGCATCCGTTGCATGGCAATCCCTACTCCTTGCATTAACTTCAATCGATGGGCATCTCCATAGCTCATTGATTAGCCTCGTTGATGTGAGACTTTATCCTTTTTTGTCTTCTCCACATAACCCCCATCATCATATTCTATTCCACCCATAGTGCTATATCCATGGCTCACGCTCATGTATTGCGTGAAGCTTGAAAAAGTTTGAGATTACTAAAGTATGAAACAATTGCTTGGCTTGTCATCGGGGTTGTGCATGATGAGAGCATTCTTCTGTGACGAAAATGAAGCATGACTAAACTATATGATTTTGTAGGGATGAACTTTCTTTGGCCATGTTATTTTGAGAGGACATAATTGCTTAGTTAGTATGCTTGAAGTATTATTATTTTTATGTCAATATTGAACTTTTATCTTGAATCTTTCGGATATGAATATTCATACCACAATTAAGAAGAATTACATTAAAATTATGCCAAGTAGCATTCCACATCAAAAATTCTGTTTTTATCATTTACCTACTCGAGGACGAGCAGGAATTAAGCTTGGGGATGCTTGATACGTCTCCAACGTATCTATAATTTTTTATTGCTCCATGCTATATTATCTTATGTTTTGGACATTATTGGGATTTATTATACACTTTTATATTATTTTTGGGACTAACCTATTAATCGGAGGCCCAGCCCAGAATTGCTGTTTTTTGCCTATTTCAGAGTTTCGCAGAAAAAGAATATCAAACGGAGTCCAAATGGAATGAAACCTTCGGGAACGTGATTTTCGGAACGAACATGATCCAGAGGACTTGGACCCTACGTCAAGAAAGCTACCAGGAAGCCACGAGGTAGGGGGCGCGCCCTCCACCCTCGTGGGCCCCATGTTGCTCCACCGACGTACTCCTTCCTCCTATATATACCTACATACCCCCAAACTACCAGAGACGGAGCCAAAAACCAAATTCCACCACCGCAACCTTCTGTACCCCGTGAGATCCCATCTTGGGGCCTGTTCCGGAGCTCCGCCGGAGGTGGCATCGATCACGGAGGGCTTCTACATCAACACCATAGCCTCTCCGATGATGTGTGAGTATTTTACTTCAGACCTTCGGGTCCATAGTTATTGGCTAGATGGCTTCCTCTCTCTTTTTGGATATCAATACAATGTTCTCCCCCTCTCTCGTGGAGATCTATTCGATGTAATCTTCTTTTGCGGTGTGTTTGTTGAGACCGATGAATTGTGGGTTTATGATCATGTTTATCTATGAACAATATTTGAATCTTCTGAATTCTTTTATGTATGATTGGTTATCTTTGCAAGTCTCTTCGAATTATCAGTTTGGTTTGGCCTACTAGATTGATCTTTCTTGCAATGGGAGAAGTGCTTAGCTTTGGGTTCAATCTTGCGGTGTCCTTTCCCAGTGACAGTAGGGGTAGCAAGGCACGTATTGTATTGTTGCCATCGAGGATAACAAGATGGGGTTTATATCATATTGCATGAGTTTATCCCTCGACATCATGTCATCATGCTTAAAGCGTTACTCTGTTCTTATGAACTTAATACTCTAGATGAATGCTGGATATCGGTCGATGTGTGGAGTAATAGTAGTAGATGCAGGCAGGAATCGGTCTACTTGTCTCGGACGTGATGCCTATATACATGATCATACCTAGATATTCTCATAACTATGCTCAATTCTGTCAATTGCTCAACAGTAATTTGTTCACCCACCGTAAATACTTATGCTCTTGAGAGAAGCCACTAGTGAAACCTATGGCCCCCGGGTCTATTTTCCATCATATTAATCTCCCGACAACAAGCTATTTCCGGCGCCCTTTTTGTTTTACTTTCTTTACTTTGCATCTTTATCATAAAAATACCAAAAATATTATCTTATCATATCTATCAGATCTCACTCTCGTAAGTGACCGTGTAGGGATTGACAACCCCTTATCGCGTTGGTTGCGAGGATTTATTTGTTTGTGTAGGTGCGAGGGACTCGTGCATGGCCTCCTACTGGATTGATACCTTGGTTCTCAAAAACTGAGGGAAATACTTACGCTACTTTGCTGCATCACCCTTTCCTCTTCAAGGGAAAACCAACGCAGTGCTCAAGAGGTAGCAGTGATTAGGCAACACAAAAGAAACGGTCAGCCAGATCATGGTGTGTGCGATGTACAACATACGGTTCACTTGAATGAACTGTTTGCATTGAGACATGGGAACAGAAACGGTTCAACTTAACAAGATGTGTGTGATACGCGGCAAACAGGTCTGTAATCAGAAATGTGTGCGAAGACCGATAATAACACAGACGATTGCTTTTAATAAGACGTATGTGATATGCTCTGTCTACACAACATCTATTGGCCATTGGGGGACGGGCGGTCATCCGGATACGCCATAAGGATGCGAAGAGGCATCCTATATCAGCAAGGACTAGCTGTTCCACCTGTAGCTCATGTAAGAGAACTCTCAAGTTAAGTGTGCTCAGGCTAGAGCAGCCATCAGATGGGTGACTGGATGGGAAGTTCTATTGATGTTAAATTAACTGATAGGATGGGTCGTATTTGTCAAATTAAATGACTGATACGACCCATCCCATGAGTTAATTTAACCTAGAGGTCCTTGTTTTTATTTTATTTTTTATTTTTTAACACATGTTAAAGAAGGTCTACCGCATTACTTTTTACAATGTAAGATATATGGCATACAGTTGATCCATCCGACCTGTTTGTGATGGAATAAGCCGTGTGTGTTGTGGGCAAACGCTTGCTAGTATTCAACCGTTTGCGATTGATGAATTCATCACCGACGGGTTCCCTAGTGTGGTCCGTGTTCATCTGATCATCATCTACTTCTTGTGCTAGCTCAATGTTCCTTCTATACTAAGTTTCCATTAATTGATGGCTTTTATGAACACGCCACCGTTTCCCGCCATTTCCTCACCTGTTTCCCGCCACCCAATGATATTGCGCATAAACCTAGGCGGCGCGCGACGCACGGAGGCGACAAGCGCAACCTGTAGCACATCCACCTTTTCCAAGCATGCCAACCCACCAAAGGGTTGCCTCTGCCATCAACCTCGTCGACGAGGAAAATGAGCAGGCGCCACAGCCCGTCGAGGCCGAGGCGCTCCTCGGCAACGCGATGGACGATGTCGTGATGCGCGTCATCGCCAGGGTTGAGCAGACCTTTGGCGCATGGCGCTTGAGCGTCGTGGATCAAGATAGGCATGTCAGTGCCGACAGGCTGCAGCTCGCCGCACAACATGATCGATGGTGCGCCGCAGAGCAAGCTAGGCGTGTCTGCGCTGATAAGTTGCGGCTCGCCTCATGGCGAGACCATTGGAGTGCCGCAGAGCAAGAGGCGCGGCGCGCCGCACAGCAAGAGCGGATCCATCGGCGCTTGCCTGCTATCAACACGGCGTCGCAGATGGGTACACGTCCCGTCAGTACCCCCATTCCTCGCCAGGAGTGGGCAGAGGCCCTCAGCGCCGTACTTGCACCAGAGGCCGGCCGCGCCGTACTTGCACTGGACGCCCGCCGCGCCGTTCGCATGGGTGCCGCCGTTTGCCTTGTCCGCGGCCCGCTGGATGCCAACGCGCTGGTCCGTAGGCTCGACCGCCTCCTTGGTCCAGGTGTCCACCTGGGCGCAGTAGAGGAACATGGCCATCGCATCCTCGAGTTAGTGATCTCCGATGAAGGAGCCAACTTGGAGCTCCAGATGTACCGCGAGCGTGTCGACCGCTTGGACGAACGCCTGCACGAGTTCAGGCAGAGCCAAGAGCTACCACAGGCAAGGGCTGCTGGTCATGGTCTCATTGACGCATTTTATTTTGTTGAGTCGTTTCGACGTGGATAGCTATCTATTCACAGCCATCATAGTATTGCTCTGTTTATTCCTCTATTCAATGTGTGTACTCTGTTTTCCGTTCTTATATGTTCTGTTTCAATGTGTGTATATACGCTTTCCATTCTGTATATGTGGATGATAACAGCTAGATTCAAATTAGTATACAAAAATAGATAGAAAATGGAATTCATAATATATATATATATATATTAATTGTTCATTAGTTCATCACAGAATATATATATATATATATAATATCATCACATATACGTGATGCTACTTAACTACTAGGTACAATGCATAAAATTGAAAATGAACAATACTAAAACTAATAATCACTCCTACGGCCAGTATTGCGGCAGCCCCTCACCAGCAGCTCCCTGCTGCGCGGCATCTTCCCAGTGCAGATGCAGTACTCCGACTCCTCCGCCTCGCGGTGCTTGACGTACCGATCTGCCTCTTGCTGGCGGACACGCGTGAACGATCTTGTCATTTTGTTGGGCGCCCACCGGAGCTCCTTGTCGGTGGCACATTGGAGCTTATCGGCCCACCTCCACGCAGCGACGAGGCGCCCATCGCCTATGACCTTCCTCGCGAAGTACCCGTCTTCGTACACCTCCTCAGCACAATGACGCGCCCGCTCCCAAAGCTCCGCCGCCTCCTTTTTCCAGGCGGCATCACGGGCTTCACAGGCCGCCTGGTACCTGGCTTCCTCCTCCGCCATCTCCTTCTTGAACGCCACTTGCCTGGCTTTCTCAGCCGGCGGCAATGACTTCCACAGACAAAGATTGTACTAGCCCCAAAACCAAAACCAATCCAAAGTTGGGGGGTCCGGCGCAAGTGCGCAACCTCATCAGGCGGCGCGTAGGGGTCCTCGTCGCTGCTATTCGAGTGAGCGTCCTCGGGGGGCGGCGACTCCTCATCGGCACGTGGGCAGACCGGTAGCGCCATGGAAGAGATTTGTGAGAGAGAGAGAGAGGGTGAGCGAGGGAAGGATGTAGATAAGAATGCAGGCGGGACGACGTGAGCAAGGGAGTATTTATTGGCGGCCGAAATCTAGATCGACGGGGACAGTACACACACCAGTCATCGGAATTTACGAGTACTATAGTTTGAATTACACACGATTCCCGCAGCAAAATCCGTGCGTGAACATATTAGCTGACGGTTTCCAATATAGAACCGTGTCTGATTAATGATCCCCGCCACTCACCTACCAAACCTCGAGCCACGAGATAGAGTGCCAATCGTGTGGGGGCCGGTTGTCTTGCTAGATCTTTACATTTCCTTTTTTGAACACTAGATATTTACATCGCCTCGTGATTTTTTAACTCGCACACAAGTACATAAAAATATGATTTTTCAAACCGTTATGGTTAGGCGTTGCATGTAGATGTAGTTCAAACTTGAATTACGGTCATTAAATGGTTAGAAAAATCACTTAAATATCTTTAAAAGGTCAAATGACCCCTGAAATTTTCTAAATTTTCACATGATAGTTGTATTAGTGCACGTTAAATGTAGAAAAAAATTTGAAGGCCATAAGAGGAAGCTATCTCCTGTTCATCATCAAACATGTATTGTTCCCTCTCGGAACCACGAACCTTCTAGTGAGTTGCTCCGGTTTGTGAGGGGTGTGTGTCCAAACTTTCGTCAAACAGGCCAATTTTTTTACCACATCATCTTGGTGGCATGACATTAAATCAAGCAAGGTTTCATGTTTTTTTAATCATTTTTTAATTTTTTGGAATTAAAATGCCATGGAACTCCATGCATGTGCCCATGCCTTGAGACCAATATGTTTGAAAATTCCTTCTAATTTACTGCACATGGAATTAACTCGCACACAAGTACACAAAATTATGATTTTCCAAACCGTTTTGGTTAGGCGTTGCATGTAGATGTAGTTCAAATTTGAATTACGGTCATTAAATGGTTAGAAAATCACTTACATGTCTTTAAAAGGTCAAATGGCCCCTGAAATTTTCCAAAATTTCACATGACAGTTGTATTAGTGCATGTTAAACGTAGAAACATTTTTGAAGGCCGTAAGAGGAAGCTATCTCCCGTTCGTCATCAAACATGCATGGTTCCCTCTCGGAACCACGAACCTTCTAGTGAGTTGCTCCGGTTTGTGAGGGGTGTGTGTCCAAACTTTCGTCAAACATGCCAATTTCTTTACCACATCATCTTGGTGACATGACATTACATCAACCAAGGTTTCATGTTTTTCTGATAATTTTTTATTTTTTTGGAATTAAAATGCCATGGCCCTGCATGCATACGTATGCATGTGCCCATTCCTTGAGACCAATATGTTTGAAAATTCCTTCTAATTTACTGCACATGGAATTAACTCGCACACAAGTAGACAAACATGATTTTTTAAACCGTTTTGGTTAGGCGTTGCATGTAGTTGTAGTTCAAATTTGAATTACGGTCATTAAATGGCTAGAAAATCACTTAAATGTCTTTAAAAGGTGAAATGACCCTAGAATTTTCCAAAATTTCACATTACAGTTGTAGTAGTGCATGTTAGATGTAGAAAAAATTGAAGGCCGTAAGAGGAAGCTATCTCGCGTTCGTCATCAAACATGCATTGTTCCCTCTCGGAACCACGAGCCTTCTAGTGAGTTGCTCCGGTTTTTGAGGGGTGTGTGTCCAAACTTTCGACAAACATGCCAATTTCTTTACCACGTCATCTTGGTGGCATGACATTACATCAACCAAGGTTTCATATGTTTCCGATTTGTTTTTGGAATTAAAATGCCATGTCACTCCATGCATACCTATGCATGTGTCCATGTCGTGAGACAAATATGTTTGAAAATTCCTTCTAATTTAATGCACATGGAATTAACTCGCACACAAGTACACAAATATGATTTTTCAAACCGTTTTGGTTAGGCGTTGCATGTAGATGTGGTTCAAATTTGAATTATGGTCATTAAATGGCTAGAAAATCACTTAAATGTCTTTAAAAGGTCAAATGACCCCTAGAATTTTCCAAAATTTCACATTACAGTTGTAATAGTGCATGTTAGACGTAGAAAAAATTGAAGGCCGTAAGAGGAAGCTATCTCCCGTTCGTCATCAAACATGCATTGTTCCCTCTCGGAACCACGAGCCTTCTAGTGAGTTGCTCCGGTTTGTGAGGGGTGTGTGTCCAAACTTTCGTCAAACATGCCAATTTTTTTACCACATCATCTTGGTGGCATGACATAACATCAACCAAGGTTACATGTGTTTCTGATTTTTTTATTTTTTGGAATTAAAATGCCATGTCACTCCATGCTTAATTGTGTCATAGCCATTAGACCAATATGTTTGAAAATTCCTTCCAATTTACTGCACATGGAATTAAATCGCACAAAAGTACACAAAATATGAGTTTTCAAACCGCTATGGTTAGCTGTTGCATGTACATGTAGTTCAAATTTCAATTACGGTCATTAAATGGCTAGAAAATCACTTAAATGTCTTTAAAAGGTCAAATGACCCCTGAAATTTTCCAAAATTGGATATGACAGTTGTATTAGTACTACAAAATTTCTTGTTCATTTAAAACACCATCCGTTGCCACTTTACTCCAAATTCATCTTTCACAGCTAATTAAAAATATCTACAACATCACAGAAAGTTGTTTTCTAGGAACCGTTTGAGATGAAAATATCTGGGTCTATTTAAGTCTCCCTCCATAAGCTTCGCCGGCTCGTCTGCTCCAGTGCCGGCAACCCCCGAATCCATGAATCCCGATCCCCATTCCCGCACCCCCTTCTTGCAAACATGACGCCGTGGAAACGCTTCGTGAAGGCTCGTACGATGGTCGCGTCCCCTAGAGCGCCGCCACCTGCGCTGAGAGCGCGGCCGCCTACGCCGAGAGTGCCGCTGCATCCGCATTGAGCGCGGCCGCTTCCACCGAGAGGGCATCTGTGGCAGCCGACAGGGCAGTTGCAGCAGCTGCGACGGCGGCTGGAAACGCTGAGAGCGCACGAGCTGCCGTCCATGCCGCCGATGTTGCCCTGGCCCGGGTCGAGGCCATCCACGCCAAGATCGAGGATGCACACGCCAAGATATTCCAGGCCACCTCGTACTCTAGCATGCAACCCACGTCTGAAAAGGCGGCGGTGGCCATGGAGCACCTGCTTCCTCATGAGGTCACCGAGCGGAAGTTGGAGATGCAGGAGGCGGCAAAGATCAAGGAGCCGGGAGGAGGAGTTGCGCGTGGCCGAGGTCGAGGTAGAGAAGAGTCTGTCCGTCGAGGAATCAGCGGTGGAGTACCAACGCGAGCTCTGACGCAGCTACTACTACGAGTACTACAACCTTGAGGGCGGCGCCGAGGACGAGGATGAGGACGAGGATGCGGTCAACTTCAGCAGGGGACGCGGAGTCCACCAACAGTGGCATGTCGCCAGGACAAGTCATCAACGTCTCATCTCACACCGGCGATGCATAGGCCAGCGCGGCGGCGGATTTGTTAAAATTATGCGTACTTAGGTTTTGTTTTTAATGCTGGTCTTTTGTTAGAGCAATGTTTAGGTCAATTGGCTCTGTTAAATTACTAAAATTGCTCGATTCAGTAAGTGTGGTCTGTCTACTGTATGCTCTTATGTGTGTCCAAATTAGCAACCGATGTTAAATTATGCAATGACGTACCTAGGGAAATTTCCACCAAAATTTGAATTATCAAACTCATCCCATGCACGTAAAGCAGAAGAATCATTTGCGATGCACACAATCATTCAAAGTGAATGGTCCGGTGGCACCGCGCGCAAAGTTTCCCTCCACATTTCCAAAATTTTGGCCTACCGCCAAAATATCTACCCCCGACCCCTTCCCCCCTTCCCCACCCCCTTTTAGCCCCGACCAGAAGTCACATTTCCCATGTTTCCTCCTTCCTTCCTAAGCTATAGCCGCTTCCTCGCTCTCGCCGCATCGCATCCTACCGCCGGGGTCGCCATGGTCTTCTTCAAAGACCTCTCCAGCGGTTCCTCCTCCGGTGACGACTCCTTCACCACCCGGGTATGCCTCTCTTCTCTCTCTCGGGCTATGACTTGGAATGAAGGATTTTTACCCGGCGGTCGATTTGAGTCATTTCTTCCTCTTGTAGCTCCCTAGGACCATCAGTGGCAACGAATGGAGCGGGGTGACTGAAGATCTATCTGCTCGTTATCACCATCAATCTCCATGCGTGAAGCTAGCTGCGTTTGAATCTGTGGGCAGTGGGAGGAAGTTTCTGGCATGTGCAGAGAAGGTTAGACCCTCTTTCATTGTTACAAATCATTTGTTAGATGTGATTCAGACACTGTCACTATCCCAACCCATTCACACCTGAACCAAACGCATCCTAAGACATGTCATAGTTTGTACCAAGTATCTTAAATTGTTGCCATCTCATCAGCGGTGCCATTAGAAAATTATTTGGCACCGCTTCAGCAGTTTGTGCAGCCAACTTTGGTCCACACATCCGAGCAGCCAAGCAGTAAAATACTAAATCTTTATGGCATGAAGGAACTGTGCATCAGAGCAACTACGTGCTCCGGAGTCCGGGTCCCTGATTTTTTTTCCGCTGCATCGGCGCATCGGCTCGCCAGTGCAGGGTGCCGGTGCGAGATGTAGCAATAGTTGTCTTTACCCCAGTTTTGGCATACATAGTGGATGGCCTTTGTGCTATTAGTTCTATGTTACTAAATTTGTGCATGTACACACCTGTTAGTATCAATTTGCTGTCATCCAAACACTGTCGCTATGCTATTGCAGTTATATTTACCTTCCTCATAAAATGTTCAATTTGTTATTTATTGTACATGAGTAGTAACTTGTAGTGTCGTTGTAGTTAATTATAGCTTCTGATGTTCCAGAATTTGGTTGTTGTCCCAGTAGCAATTAATTCATTTGCACATTGATCTTTTTGAGAAGATGTGTCATAATTAACATGTTTCTTCAGTTTTTCAAAATAAGCATTGGTGATTTTCTATGTTGCTATAAACCCATTTCCCCTACAATTGTTATTGATCTAGTTTTAAATATTATAGGATGAACGGAAGTATTCTTACTTGGAGTGGGTTGATCAAGAGTGGCCACAGTCTTTCAAGATGTGCATAGCGAAGCTCTAGAGCATGTATGAGGAAGAGAACAGACGTAGGCTTAGAGAAATTGTTGTCAACGCAGAAGAATATTTGAAGATGCGGGATAAAAAGTTGAAGGTGGAGAATGAGCTCAGATTTTTTAAATCAGACTTTGCTAAGATGATGTTGGCGAAGGAGGAGGCACTTTCCCAGTTGGCCAGTGCAAAACAGGTTCTTACTGAACTGAAAGTGGAGGTGGATAAGACGAGCCTGGATGATCTTGATTAGGGAAATGAATATATTGTTCTTATGAAGTTGAACTAGCTATATATTGTACTGTGCTGTTTTCATGTAGCTACCATACTGTGATGTTATAATATATTTATGTGCCTGATATGAAATTGGCAAACAGCTGTTCGATATGAAATTGTGACACCCCAAAATTTTGACCTTGTTTTATTAATTAATTTTTTTCCAGGAAATTAAACTTTTCCATTTGTCTGGATTTATCTTTGATTTCAGAACCCCTCTTCTCTTTAATATTGTGGGTTTTTACCTCAAGTGGAAACTATTCGAAAGTATAATAGGACTTGTATACTCTCTCTATAAAACAATTCTTTATCAGTGGATTTAATTGCCTATTTGCTTTTCCTGAGCTTTATTCTTTTAAAATGATTTTTCATGAATTTGGATCCTCTGTTGCACTGCAACCATTTGATTAATGCATTTAAATTTTCACCAAAAATTTGGGGATGTCATGTGATGTTTCCACATCACTTTTATGCAAAAACATCTTTTGGCCATTGGAGATTTTGAGCTCTGCACCAAATTTTCAAATCTGGTCCAGTAGGTATTTTTGCACTACAACCTATTTAAATATTCCTTTAAAAATTCTTCCAAGTGTTTGGAGATGTCAGTAGATGCCTATAATTCAACTTTATGCAAAAACCCAGTGATGTTCTTTGAAAAATTTGAGTGAATCAACCTCATATTCATTCTGGTCCAGCTTAGTGATTTGTACTGCAACCCTAATTTATTTTGCTCTAGTGCCCATGAGCTTTGCTTGTAGTCCTCCCTACAAAACCCTTAAGCCCAGGAGAGTGGACCCATTGGAGGATTTTTAGTGCATGCAATGAAGCTTTGTTCTTGCTGCCCAAAGCTGAAGTTTTGCAAAACTTGCACTAGCAAGTTTCTGGTTTTGTCCTAATGATCTTGCCATCATCACCTACATCTAGGGAGACCCTGATCTGGAGTTTTTGGCCACTCCAAGAGTTGCCTAGATACACTTAGCATTCTGACGAACACCTTGACTGCATGGACAGGTTTGGCATGATTGTTAGTTTGCATGGTGAACTTGATCCCCTGACCTAACCACCATGTCCCTTGATCCCCTTGCTAGCTCTAACCTAGTCCTGTTAATTGCCAGCCTCGCTCTAGCACTCTAGGATGCCCTGGCATTATGTCGAGCACGTCCTGTGCGTGCTCTGGGCGCGCCCAGAGCGCATGTTTTGCACGTGCGGGCGCCCGAGCCGCCGCGTCGCACGGCCGCCTCCCCGCGCCCGCTCTGGCCCCCCCCACTCGCAGCCAGCACGCCCGCCCTTTCCCTCGCTGCAGAGCCGCCCCTGGAGCCCCACAGTGCTGCTGTCAGGTCGGGCACGGTGGCTAGCGGCCGACCACAGCAGGCTCTGCCATGGATGGCGCCGCCCAAGCCACCCGCGCGCGCCAGCTGCTCCCTGGAACAGCCCGAGCTCATCCACAAGCTCGTCGGCACGCGCTCGTCGCCGCCACGTCGTCCTGCAGCTACAGAATGGCGGTCGCCGGCGTTCTTATCCTCGGCCGCCGTGGGAACCGACCTTCCCCGGCTATAAATGGCCCCAAACCTCGCTCGAGCATCCTCAGGCAAACCGTAGAAGTGCGCCACCTCGCTCAAGTCGTCTGAAACCATCGCCTTCCTCACCTCCGGCAGGATCGGCCGCCGCCATGCTCCGGTTCAATTCGTCGCAGTCATAGCCTTCCTTGCCCATCTAGTGCCACCATCCTCCTCTCCTCGACCTCACGGAGCCGCCTAGCCTCTCAAACGCGACCAAGAACCACCATAGCTCGAAACCCCAAATCCTCCCGAGACGCCGTCCGCCGCAAAGCTCGCCGCCGGCGACTCCCTTCGTCCCCGCCACCCTCTCGACCACCGGGAGGACCGCCCTGGAACCACGGATCCATCCCTGCCCTCCGGAGCCCGCGAAGAGCCGCCGTTCACCGGCGTCGATCGCCGGAGTAACGCCTCCGCTCGGGCAGAGGAAGAGGAGGGAGAAGCGACTAGTCAAACCTGACCAGTGGGCCCGCTGGACCCACTGTCAGTGACCCACGCGCCCGTCCACTCTGGATAAGTGAAAGCGTAAAAGTCTCGAGTACGTATCCCCTACCCCAAAAGCGTATTCTGTACCGAAACGTTTCCTTTTTTCTGTTTTATTTTAAAAACAGAATTTGACTAAACTTTGACTGGCTATAACTTTTTAAAAATAAGTCGCAATGACCTGATTCTTTTTCTGTTGTTTCTCAAATTCTGGCTAGTTTATTTTAGTATTTATTTGAAAATTTCCAAACAACCTTTTGTCACTTTTTTAAAAGCTATGTGTTAATTGAATATTTTCTAAAATAGGATTTTGAAGAAGGAGGCAACTTTCAAAAAGTGCACTCCCTCTTGCATACTCTTGAAGGCAAGCATTCTGAACTCTGCCATAATATTTTTGAGTGTTGTTGATACGGTTACAACACCACCTTGACTTGGAGTATACGTTATTTTATGTGACGATAAATTCATACACATGAGTGCACAATGGAGATTCTTTGCTATTAGAAATGGATATGCTGGTGATAGTGATCATCCTCGCGAGCTTTTCATGCATACCGGAAGGAAGCCGGGAAAGTCGTGATCTTGGGTAGACACGAGCTTGTCCCTAGTTCCTCATCGATACGAGTGTGTCCGGTATGGCATGATGAGGTATGATGAGCGGTGATTATGTCTGTTTGTTGAAATATATTTGTTATGCTAATCATACAGGGAATACTTGAACCTCCTAAGTCGGCCATAGATCAAGTCTTGTTCCAGTAACCCCCATATTTGTTTCGTACTACCACTTGTCCCTGCCGCAGGTAGGGTACGATTCAGTAAGTTGTCAACCCCTTCCTAGCACACACCATACAGAGAGGCCATGGTGGAAGATACCGGATGCATCCGGTAGGCATGCCACCTGGTCCGGGGGCATGGGTGTTTCCGGTTGGGACAGAGAGGGGGCACCCCTTAGAGCGCGCGATATAAATTTGATCCCATGCTAAGTCGAGGTTGTAGCCTCCCCACTTAGAGTTTTGCTTGACAGGTGTCGTGGGTGATTCCAGACACCGGTAAGTTAAGCTGGTGTGTGCAGGTCAGGCGTGTTTTCAATTAAAAGACCGTAGGCGGAATTAGTCCCGATGGATTAAATAAATCCGTTACACGTGGGTAAAGAGTACACCCTCTGCAGAGGTTAAATCTATTCGGATAGCCATGTCCATGGGTAAGGACTACAGTCTGAGATGGGTCTAGTGACGGTTTTCGGAGGAGAAACGGCTAAACCAGAACATTGATTATGACCTATGACATATGAGGATTATGATTATTGTTATTGTGGACTAACCATTTACATTATTTGAATTATTGAGTATCCCTGGGACGGTTCTACCTCCTGGATACTCACTGCGAATACTCTCTTATAAGCCCTTTATGTGGTGTCGCATAGACGCCCGACTGTGGCATGCTTGCTAATTTCTTTATATTATAAGCCCTTTAGGTGGTGTCGCTCAGACGCCCGACTGTGGCATGCTTGTTATTTCTATTACTTATAAGCCCTTTATGTGGTGTCGCATAGACGCCCGACTGTGGCATGCTTGTTACTTCTTTTATCTATAAGCCCTTTATGTGGTCTCGCTCAGACGCCCGACCGAGGCATGATTTATCTTTTATCCTTCCGAGGCGTCGCTTCAGACACTCGATCGGTGCATTCTATTTCTACTCCCGTATTGCATATTCATATTTTACCCGCATGCGTGCATCATGGATCTCGGTTATTTCGTGGCAGACGTTATGATCATACAATATTTCGGAGCATGATTATCCCTTGTTATATTATACCCGTGTTCATAATGTTTGCGAGTACATTCAAACGTACTCACTGGCTTGTCCCTGGCTATTGGCTTGGCCAGATTTCTTGTGTGGAGAGGAGCGTTGCGACGACAGCCCCGGAACCCATGCAATGATGATAGCAGCCTCGCGAAGATAGGAGTTATCCTGGTCAGCTGTTCCTGTGGGAAATGGAGTCCCATAGACGCAGATGAACCACAAACCGCTTCCGCCATCAACCACTAGAAACCAAGTGTTGTACTCATAGGCCACAATGGTCTTGTACTACATATTTTGTACTTTGCTTGGAATTTCTGTATCAAGTTGGTGCCTCATCAGCTAACAGTAATCCTGGGGCTGGTGAGCACAAGGGCCATTTTCTGGAAAATTAATATCCCGAAAAACCGGTCCTGACAAACTTGGTATCAGAGCCAGGCTGACCATTGGCTAATCCTATCTTAGCCAGGTCAATAAACCTAGGTTAACCAACCCACCAGACCTTAACCTAACCCCGACCAAGCTTCTCGCGTAAGATAGCCACACAGTGACCCCGACGCTTTTGGCAGTCGGTGCCCAACCTATCAGCCTAGCCTGTCGATCACGCGCCAGTGACCGACACCTAACATGTCTCATTCGCAAGTGTGCGAAGGAAGGCCCCGTCTCCTTTTTCTATAAAAGGGCACGCTAGCCTCAACAGCACAACACAACCTCTTTTCCAAACCAAGCTGCGATGCCTGGACCCATTGTTCACAATGAGACCACAACCACCAACCTTGGAGGTTTTGTGACCGTGCTCGCAAACCTCACCCGCCATGCCTATGCATTAGAAGAGCCCCCAGAATATGTTGTGTATCAAGGACCCATGAGCGGTGAGAGCCGTCAATTCTGGGCCACTGTACACATATATGGTAGGGGTCTATCACCAGAACGCCCCTACAGGTTCACTGGAAGGACAACTTCCTTTGAGCCAGAAGCCATCCAACTGGCAGCTCGAGAAGCTATAGTTCAACTCCGGCACTTGTCGCCCAGAGTTAACTGTCGCTCGTTCTACTACTACCCTAGCCGTGACGGGTATGGTAGGCCGCCCCAGGTTGCCAACGGAGATCACGAGACGGATCCTGCACTATTGCATCTTATGTAAGTGCACTAGAGGAACTGTTCGATCAAATCACCCTTGATCTGATCGCAACTCGTGGAGAACTGGTTCGCCGAGCCCCGGCGAGAGGAGAAGAGGAGCCCGACACCGACAACCCAGTCGTGCTGTTCGGACACCCGATCGAGTCCTTGAGGTCTGCCCCAGCCATCGACCAAAATACTTTGGTGTCCCCAGAAGTGCTTCGTCGCCTTTTGGGAACACACTCCAACGGGATTGTGGCCAACAACCCCCGCGATGGTCATCATCGCTACCCCGACCCTACAGCCCCTCAACCTCATCCGGCTATCCCGACGGTGAAACCCGTGGAGAAGCCCCGACGTCCACTAGACAAGCCCGCTTAGACATTAACGAAGTAGACTAAGTCGCTCGAGTAGTAACGAGCCTTAATATTTCTACGCCTTGTAATTGTGTGATCCTGTATCACCATTATTAAATGCTGTCTGCTCGTGCGCCCTATTTTGGAATAGTAGCCATGCATATGTACGTTAGCGTACAGTTACATTTTTTTAAATTCCGGGCGCAGCTACCAAAACCAACCCCGACGACACCCACAGTAATGCGTCACATTTATGAGATATGAGTATCTGTGGCATTGACCCCGACCCCATAGAACAGAACCGACAAACTAGTTACCCTTTACCACGGTAAATAACCCAGCCCCAATGCTATATAAAAGGCCACCTCGTGACCTTGCCAAGTGCCCCTCACCTTGTGCACAACACGCACAGCCATTTCTTTGCCATGCCGACCCCCAGTATTTATCTGAGAACTCAACACGCAACCCCAGGAAGTTTTGTCAAATTATTGTGGGACTTTACCTGCAGTACCATGAGTGCCATCCATCCACCCCAGTACGAGTTGCTCAAATCGAGGATCACCCCATCCACCTCGCAATATTGGGCAGTGGTGCACATCCCTCCCGCAAACCCAAACCAAGACCCAACGGAAGTCTCCTTCATCGGGAAATCCATGCCGACTCCGCATATGGCCATTGAAGCTGCCGCGTACGAAGCGCTTGCTCGTCTTCGATTCGCGATACCCTATGCCAGCGAACGAGGATATTATTACTTTCCGAGTCGTGCAGCACCCGGAGAAGTAGCATCTTTTCCCGGTGGACGAATTGAGAGAGATCCAGTACTGGCCAACCTTGCCCAGTATATTATCGCCCAAGAGCGTTTGACTCAGCGGGTAATGGGTTATCTCCAGAGCCTCGCTGATTTAAATCCTCAGATCGCTATTGGCAGACCACTGAGACCCGACTAGGAGAGACGCATTCATCGGCTAGTCAACCCGCTTCCCCCGATAGAAGAAGAGTGCGCCCCAGTACCAGAGACATTTTCTCAGGACCATGTCCTTTTGCCTTGTTTATTGTAGACGTCACCGCTATGTTTATTATCCCAGTATTTATTTATGTGTTGTAACTTGTACGTGGTATCCAAAATTTGTGCGACGGATCAAAAAATTTGGTTTCAATTATGTGAGCAGTTTTACTGCTGTTAATTTTGATTTAACTAATTTTCACTCATGATAAATTTTGTAGTGAGATTTCTTTCCCTGAGTTGCTCCAGCATATGCCTCTTCACGACGTAGATTTTTATTCACGCAGCACCATAACGGCAGACTCACAACCACAACCACTCAACCTCGTGCACTAATTACAAATCCCCGTACACATCTTGCACCTAACTGATCACACCCGAGGACACCACAGTCCCAGTAAGAGAGATTTGTGAGTAATCATTCGGGCGCAAGTTGCTCCAGCACACTGACAGCAATTAGCACTCGATGCCGCACCTAATCCTCGTGATCACCGCCACCACGAAGAGCTAACACTCGAGCGGCAGCATCACGACGATCATCAAGGATCATCGCGCACAGGAGCACGGAGAACCCCAGCAATGTCGCCAAACCTCCGCACATCAGGACCACGTACCAGTCCGGCATCACCTCCGCCATTAGAGCCTCGTCTCGAGCTCCTGCAAACAGAAATGGAGGAGAAGGAAGGAGAAGAGGAAGCGAGGCCAGGTGTGAGGAAGAAGAAAGGAGCACCGCGGTCATTTTATAGCTCGAGATCGGTGTACGGTGGGCAAGGTCCACCAGCGCCGCTCGTCGCTCGATCGCCGGTGTTCAGAGGCGAATCCGCGAGCAGTGCTGACAGTGCACTGGCCCGCGAGGTGAGTGCACGCTGCACCGGCAGCTAGCACGCCACGCACTACCGCAGTACGGCCTAGATGCCCTACGCGCTAGACGTCGCCGGTGGAGAAAGCGCGGGAAAGCACGCGAGAGAGAGAAAGAAGAGAGAGCCAGAGGTAGAAGAAGAGGCCGACAGTGGGCCCCGGGTCCACCTGTCAGCCAGAGAGAGCACTATGCTCTTGGGTACGACCAGCGTATTTTAGTAATTAAAATTTTATTCTAAATTTACTGTATACAACGTGTAAATATCTCGTTTTCCCCAACCATGGATTTTTCCATGCAACGCCAGTATACCACACTGTAGTTTTACACCACTTATTGCCCTCTCACTGTAACCACATTTTATTGCATAGTAGAATGATTTCTTTTGGTAAGAGCGATGTTTGTTCAAAACAGCTTTTAACAAATCTCGAGGACGAGATTTTTCTTAAGGGGGGTAGTGTTGTGACACCCCAAAGTTTTGACCTTTTTTATTAATTAAATTTTTTTCCAGGAAATTAAACTTTTCCATTTGTCTGGATTTATCTTTGATTTCAGAACCCCTCTTCTCTTTAATATTGTGGGTTTTTACCTCAAGTGGAAACTTTCCAAAAGTATTATTGGACTTGTATACTCTCTCTATAAAACAATTCTTTATCAGTGGATTTAATTGCCTAATTGCTTTTCCTGAGCTTTATTCTTTTAAAATGATTTTTCATGAATTTGGAGCCTCTGTTGCACTACAACCATTTGATTAATGCATTTAAATTTTCACCAAAAATTTGGGGATGTCATGTGATGTTTCCACATCACTTTTATGCAAAAACATCTTTTGGCCATTGGAGATTTTGAGCTCTGCACCAAATTTTCAAATCTGGTCCAGTAGGTATTTTTGCACTACAACCTATTTAAATATTCCTTTAAAAATTCTTCCAAGTGTTTGGAGATGTCAGTAGATGCCTATAATTCAACTTTATGCAAAAACCCAGTGATGTTCTTTGAAAAATTTGAGTGAATCAACCTCATTTTCATTCTGGTCCAACTTAGTGATTTGTACTGCAACCCTAATTTATTTTGCTCTAGTGCCCATGAGCTTTTTCCTGCTTGTAGTCCTCCCTACAAAACCCTTAAGCCCAGGAGAGTGGACCCATTGGAGGATTTTTAGTGCATGCAATGAAGCTTTGTTCTTGCTGCCCAAAGCTGAAGTTTTGCAAAACTTGCACTAGCAAGTTTCTGGTTTTGTCCTAATGATCTTGCCATCATCACCTACATCTAGGGAGACCCTGATCTGGAGTTTTTGGCCACTCCAAGAGTTGCCTAGATACACTTAGCATTCTGACGAACACCTTGACTGCATGGACAGTTTTGGCATGATTGTTAGTTTGCATGGTGAACTTGATCCCCTGACCTAACCACCTTGTCCCTTGATCCCCTTGCTAGCTCTAACCTAGTCCTGTTAATTGCCAGCCTCGCTCTAGCACTCTAGGATGCCCTGGCATTATGTCGAGCACGTCCCGTGCGTGCTGTGGGCGCGCCCAGAGCGCACGTTTTGCACGTGCGGGCGCCCGAGCTGCCGCGTCGCACGGCCGCCTCCCCGCGCCCGCTCTGCCCCCCCTCGCAGCCAGCACGCCCGCCCTTTCCCTCGCTGCAGAGCCGCCCCTGGAGCCCCACAGTGCCGCCGTCAGGTCGGCTACGGCGGCCAGCGGCCGGCCACAGCAGGCTCTGCCATGGACGGCGCCGCCCAAGCCACCCGCGCGCGCCAGCTGCCCCCTGGAACAGCCCGAGCTCATCCACAAGCTCGTCGGCTCGCGCTCATCGCCGCCACGTCGTCCTGCAGCTACAGAACGGCGGTCGCCGGTGTTCTTATCCTCGGCCACCGCGGGAACCGACCTTCCCCAGCTATAAATGGCCCCAAACCTCGCTCTAGCATCCTCAGGCAAACCGTAGAAGTGCGCCACCTCGCTCAAGTCGTCTAAAACCATCGCCTTCCTGACCTCCGGCAGGATCGGCCGCCGCCACGCTCCGGTTCAATTCGTCGCAGTCATAGCCTTCCCCGCCTATCTAGTGCCACCATCCTCCTCCCCTCGACCTCACGGAGCCGCCCAGCCTCTCAAACGCGACCAAGAACCACCATAGCTCGAAACCCCAAATCCTCCCGAGACGCCGTCCGCCGCAAAGCTCGCCGCCGGCGACTCCCTTCGTCCCCGCCACCCTCTCGACCACCGGGAGGACCGCCCTGGAACCACGGATCCATCCCTGCCCTCCGGAGCCCGCGAAGAGCCGCTATTCGCCGGCGTCGATCGCCGGAGTCCCGCCTCCGCTCGGGCAGAGGAAGAGGAGGGAGTAGCGACTAGTCAAACCTGACCAGTGGGCCCGCTGGACCCACTGTCAGTGACCCACGCGCCCGTCCACTCTGGATAAGTGAAAGCGTAAAAGTCTCGAGTACGTATCCCCTACCCGAAAGCGTATTCTGTACCGAAACGTTTCCTTTTTTCTGTTTTATTTTAAAAACAGAATTTAACTAAAATTTGACTGACTATAACTTTTTAAAAATAAGTCCAAATGACCTGATTCTTTTTCTGTTGTTTCTCAAATTCTGGCTAGTTTATTTTAGTATTTATTTGAAAAATTTCCAAACAACCTTTTGTCACTATTTTAAAAGCTATGTGTTAATTGAATATTTTCTAAAATAGGATTTTGAAGAAGGAGGCAACTTTCAAAAAGTGCACTCCCTCTTGCATACTCTTGAAGGCAAGCATTCTGAACTCTGGCATAATATTTTTGAGTGTTGTTGATACGGTTACAACACCACCTTGACTTGGAGCATACGTTATTTTATGTGATGATAAATTCATACGCATGAGTGCACAATGGAGATTCTTTGCTGTTAGAAATGGATATGCTGGTGATAGTGATCATCCTCGCGAGCTTTTCATGCATACCGGAAGGAAGCCGGGAAAGTCGTGGTCTTGGGTAGACACGAGCTTGTCCCTAGTTCCTTGTCGAGACGAGTGTGTCCGGTATGGCATGATGAGGTATGATGAGCGGTGATTCTGTCTGTTAGTTGAAATATATTTGTTATGCTAATCATACAGGGAATACTTGAACCTCCTGAGTCGGCCATAGATCGAGTCTTTTTCCAGTAACCCCATATTTGTTTCGTACTACCACTTGTCCCTGCCGCAGGTAGGGTACGATTCAGTAAGTTGTCAACCCCTTCCTAGCACACACCGTACAGAGAGGCCATGGTGGAAGATACCGGATGCATCCGGTAGGCATGCCACCTGGTCCGGGGGCATGGGTGTTTCCGGTTGGGACCGAGAGGGGGGCACCCCTTAGAGCGCGAGATATAAATTTGATCCCATGCTAAGTCGAGGTTGTAGCCTCCCCACTTAGAGTTTTGCTTGACAGGTGTCGTGGGTGATTCCAGACACCGGTAAGTTAAGCTGGTGTGTGCAGGTCAAGCGTGTTTTCAATTAAAAGACCGCAGGCGGAATTAGTCCCGATGGATTAAATAAATTCGTTACTCATGGGTAAAGAGTACACCCTCTGCAGAAGTTAAATCTATTCGGATAGCCATGTCCATGGGTAAGGACTACAGTCTGAGATGGGCCTAGTGACGGTTTTCGAAGGAGAAACGGCTAAACCAGAACATTGATTATGACCTGTGACATATGAGGATTATGATTATTATTATTGTGGACTAACCATTTACATTATTTGAATTATTGAGTATCCCTGGGACGGTTCTACCTCCTGGATACTCACTGCGAATACTCCCTTATAAGCCCTTTATGTGGTGTCGCATAGACGCCCGACTGTGGCATGCTTGCTAATTTCTTTATATTATAAGCCCTTTATGTGGTGTCGCTCAGACGCCCGACTGTGGCATGCTTGTTATTTCTATTACTTATAAGCCCTTTATGTGGTGTCGCATAGACGCCCGACTGTGGCATGCTTGTTACTTCTTTTATCTATAAGCCCTTTATGTGGTGTCGCTCAGACGCCCGACCGAGGCATGATTTATCTTTTATCCCTCCGAGGCGTTGCTTCAGACACTCGATCGGTGCATTCTATTTCTACTCCCGTATTGCATATTCATATTTTACCCGCATGCGTGCATCATGGATCTCGGTTATTTCGTGGCAGACGTTATGATCATACAATATTTTGGAGCATGATTATCCCTTGTTATATTATACCCGTGTTCATAATGTTTGCGAGTACATTCAAACGTACTCACTGGCTTGTCCCTGGCTATTGGCTTGGCCAGATTTCTTGCGTGGAGAGGAGCGTTGCGACGACAGCACCGGAACCCATGCAATGATGATAGCAGCCTCGCGAAGATAGGAGTTATCCTGGTCAGCTGTTCCTATGGGAAATGGAGTCCCATAGACGCAGATGAACCACAAACCGCTTCCGCCATCAACCACTAGAAACCAAGTGTTGTACTCATAGGCCACAATGGTCTTGTACTACATATTTTGTACTTTGCTTGGAATTTCTGTATCAAGTTGGTGCCTCATCAGCTAACAGTAATCCTGGGGCTGGTGAGCACAAGGGCCATTTTCTGGAAAATTAATATCCCAAAAAACCGGTCCTGACAGAAATGTGAATTTGCGTAATACTGGAATTATTACTTGTCATGGACCTTTGCAAACGGTTCTAGCAGTAAAAGCGCTTGCGATGGATAGCCCAATGCCACACAGTTTTCGTCATCAAATCGTGTGTGATATAGTTGATAAAAGCAAACAGTTAACCAAGGCAGACCGTGTGTGATAGTTACACCTTTCACACACGAGCCTACACATAAAACTGTGTGGGATGTACGTACGAACGGAAACGTTTTCCCTGGATTGACTGTGTGGGATGTACATAAGAACGGAAACGTATTTCTTGGATTGACCGTGTGCGATATACATACAAACGGAAATGTTTTTCTAGGATTCACCGTGTGGGGTGTACATACCTACGGAAATGTTTTACTCGGATTACCGTGTGGGATGTACATACCTACGGAAATGATTCGGTTTCGATGCCTCGCCCGATCGCACACGGCCCCAGCCTGTGTCCCAGGAGGGCCTATCCCCGACGGTTTCTGGGTCGTGTGGGAAGGACCCCCTATCGCCCACACTCACTTGGCGACGGTTCCAAATGCCGTCGTGGAAAGGGTTAAAAACCGTTTGTATAGCACCGACGCACACCAGTGTGATGCCTTCTTCATTGTGCAAACAAAGATCTTGTTGTTATTCGTCGCAAGTTTCTTCATCCTAACAATCTTTCTGAGTTTCTTGACTTGACTGATATTCATGGACATCTCATTTCCCCATATGCAAAATGGGTCGAGCAGTGGGTCTAAGCCTCTGACAGCAGGACCTACATGTGCAAGACCAAATTGTAAGAAACCTAAATATTAGAATGATTCCTGCAACTGCACAATAATGTGCTATTAGCCAAAGGAACATGCTTGAACAAACCTTGATGGTAAACCGCAGTGTCTCCCATTGTTTCCCTGCAACACACATAAGGAAGATCTTGATCAGGTTAACTTAGAGTTGCCATACTATCAGTAGAATATGTATTGAGTACAACCAAATTTGATTTATTTCACATGCATAACAATACAAAATTGTACCCACAACAAATGAAAATCAAATTGCAGAACTGAACCAATCAGTTCAATGGACAACAGACCAAATGAACCAAAATAGTTAACTGAGCATGACATTGCAGAATAGAAACATGTACTAGAAGATAAGACAGTTAACAAAATAAAGAATGCTTGAGAACAGTACTACAAAATGTAGCAATTGTTGGACCAAAGTGTTAACTGAACATTACATTTTAGAGGACCAAACTGTTAACTGAACATCAGATTGCATATTAACATTACAAAGGATAAATCACTAGAAGGCACTAGCGGTGGCCTCGAGAAAACAACATGAACTGTATTTTAAAGTAGACAACCGCGTGGCGGTGTCGACGGTGGCCTCGAAGACGAGGTGCCCCTCCAAGATCTAGCGGTCGGCACGCATGGCAGCCATAGAGACCTCGTGCATGCGTGCGGCCGCATGCTACTGAGCTCCATGTTATACTTCGTGCAAAATGGCTGTGGGCGGCGCTTAATTGGAGGAGGGTGTCGGTGTCAAAACCGGCAGATCTCGGGTAGGGGGTCCCGAACTGTGTGTCTGAGGATCAAAGGTAACAGGAGACAGGGACACGATGTTTACCCAAGTTCGGGCCCTCTTAATGGAGGTAATACCCTACTTCTTGCTGGATTGACTTTGATGAGTATAGGGGTTACGAGAGTTGATTTACCTCAAGATCGTAATGGCTAAACCCTAGATGTCTAGCCTGTATGATTATGATTGCCTCTACGGACTAAACCCTCCGGTGTATATAGACACCGGAGGGGCCTAGGGTTGTACAGAGTCGGTTTACAGAGAAATGAATTTTCATATCCGAACGCCAAGCTTGTCATCCACGCAAAGGAGAGTCCCATCCGGACACGGGGAAAAGCCCTCTATCTTGTATCTTCATGGCCCACCAGTCCGGCCCATGTCACATAGCCCGGACGCCCGAGGACCCCCTAATCCAGTACTCCCTCAGTAGCCCCTGAACCAGGCTTCAATGACGATGTATCCGGCGCGCAGATTGTCTTTGGCATTGCAAGGCGGGTTCCTCCCCTGAACACTTCGAAGTAGTTGATCAGAAGAACTATATCTGGCTCTGTTTAACAGTTACAATCCACAACCGCAAGAAAAACACGGTATGTCTTTACTAACAGCTTTGCTAGTGAGACGTTACGTCTGGCCACTTCATTATTTCGAATCGTTTTTCGAACTCCTGCTTCGCGTTTCGAGACACAACCTCCGGTGACACGTCTTGTCAAAGCAGAGATCGTGCCCCCTTATTACGGGATTCTCATCAATGAGGGCTTGGGTAATCCAACCGTGCCATCTGCACGACCCCTTGGGAGTAGGCAAATTTTAAGGCCGGAGAGGGGGCGCTTGACATTCACTGCCTTTATAAGAGGATAAGGATCCACCTTTTTACCCCACGCCTTATTCCTCCTCAGCCCATCCGCCCTCGAGCTCCAGCGCCCAAGCTTCAATCCTTTCCCTCCCCAGCAAACACTCCAACCATGTCCGGATCTGGAGCGGAGGGCAAGTGGATGGCCACCTCCGTCACGGAGGGGAACATCAAGGAACTCCGGGAAGCGGGGTACCTAGCCAAGGAAATCGCCCACCGGCTTCCGGCCAAAAAGTAGATCGTCCCCACTCCGGAGCCCAATGAGAGGGTAGTATTCATCCCCCACTTTCTTCGTGGATTAGGGTTTCCCCTCCATCCTTTCGCCCAGAGTCTCATGTTTTACTACGGGCTAGATTTCCATTATCTAGCCCCGAATTCCTTCCTCAACATTTCGGCATTCATCGTCGTGTGTGAGGAATTCCTCCGCATCCCCCACTTCGGCCTATGGCTCAAGGTCTTCAATGTGAAGCCGAAAGTGGTTGATGGTCAACACGCGGAGTGCGGCGGCGCTATGGTGAGCAAGCTTCCCAACGTCACTTGGCCCAAGGGCACCTTTGTCGAGACCGTGAAGGGATGTCGAGACCGTGAAGGAGTGGTTCTATATCACGGAACCTCGTGACACCACATGGGACCGCCCTCCCGAGTTTAAGTCCGGGCCTCCAATGCGACTCACATCCTAGATCAACGAGGGCCTGGGTTGGGCGTCGTCCGACGAGGTGATGACGCTGCAGAAGCGCACCAAGAGTGTGATAGACAAGAACACCAGTCTTGCCAGCGTGATCCAGGTGATGCTTCTTCGCCGGATTCTCCCTGCCAACGCCGAACTCAGTATTTGTGGGAGTTCGCTCCGGCCAGTCCCCGGATCCTGCAGCAGTTCTTCGGCACAACGCACGAAGACATGTGGAAGCTGCTTTTCAAGGCCCAGAAGTCATGGCTGAAAACGACCGAAGATCTCGGCCTCAACCGCACTCATCCGGCCACTCCCGTAAGTTTTCTGATAACCTTAATTTGTAGATCCAAGGAGTATACTGAGCTTTCCATTCTCCCCACAGGGCTGGACGAAGAAGGCGGAGCGGATCCACTACCCGGCTCTGCTACCCGAAGACCCAACCATTCCTCTGCTAACGAGGATGCTGGTTCTGGTGCCGTATCAGGCGTCGGAAAAGAAGGCCAAGAAGAAGGGCAAGGAGGCCAAAGGTGGCCTCCGCCGTAAAGGCGCTTCGGACGTAGTGTCCGAAGATACCAAAACTCTCTCCTCTCCTGACGACAATGAAGAGGAGGAGGAAGAGAGCAATTCTCCCCTTAAGGGGGGGAAGAAGAAAAGGGGGGCTTCCGTGGATCTAGAGGCGGAGGCGCCCAAGAAAGGGAGGATATCCCTTACGGATGATTCCGAATCGGACGCCGACGACATCCCCGAGTGGCGCCCCAGGCCGAAGCCCCTGGCCAGACCGTAAGTATTCAAGGGCACTGCATATATATCCGGCTTTTTGCCTTGTGGTTTTAACACATTGAATTGCATGCTGCAGTCCGGCTCGTGACCTCCCCCAGTGATCCTCATCTTCTGGGAATTCGCTGGGTCCGAACATGATGGAGAGTGAGTCCCCTCCGCCGGCCTCTCCCCCCACTGCTACGGACAACACTGAAGTGTTGCCCCGAAGGACCCTTCTGGGTCAGGGAGAGGTGCGGGAAGCCGTCAAGGCGGCGCCAGAGGGTGATACCTCTGCTGCCAAGAACATGGGGGAACCGACCCCCATGGAGACTGGCGACGGGGGCCATGTCCAATTTGGCCCCCAACCAAATGTCATTCCGGAGACCCACACGGCTCCGGAATCAGGTGAGCAGCCTCCTTCGAAAGAAGGGGGCACGTCAACTCCACCGGCGACCTCTGTCAATCCGGAGGCGTCGGACGCTCTGGTGGAAGCGCTTCAAAGCTCCTCCATTGTGGAGGAACATCGTACACTTATGGGTACGGTGGTTGAAAAGGTTCGGTCCGCTAAAAGCGGATTGAATGAGGCCTATACTAGCCTTCTGAGAGGCTTTGAGGTATGTGATGTAATACTTTTTACCTAGACAAAAGGAATGCATGTGTATAGATAGTAGCCCATGAGACTCTGTTCGGTGTTCGCAAAGAAAGGCCGAATAGAGGATCGAATAGCTCTCGCAGGAGATTAACATACATATCTATTTAAGCAAACAGGCTGCGATGTTGGCGGCAGCTTCCCATGTCGCCGAAGTGTCCGAACTGAAGCGGAAATTAGAGGAAAAGGAAGGTATGTGATACCGAAACACATCTGAAATGATATTAGCTCTGATTTGTTATCTAAATTAGTTTTATGATCATGCTCATAGCTGATGCGTCTGAGGTCGAGACCCTCAAGAGTGCGCTGGCCGAAGCCAAGAAAGAGGTGGAGGAGGGACGAGCCGCCCGCGTAAAACATGAATCAAGGGTGGAGGAAGTCCAACAAGAGCTCAAGGATGCCATAAGCAAATGTGAATTCTTGGAGCGCAAGATTTCGGATCAAGATTCTGAACTTGCTAAGGCCCTTCAAAGCACGAAGGAAGCCCAGGTTGAAGCCCAAGGGGCCCGCTGGGAGATCCAAGAGGCTAAGCAGATCACGGCCGGTAAGGCCTTTAATATGCAGAGAAAATTTGTAAGGAGAAGGTACATCTTACCGACCCGCGTTTGGAGTTCTCCAGGAGCGTTTGTGGATCTACCCCAGAGTATTGCTGATGCTGCGGAGTTCTTCTGAGCCAAAGAGGGGAGCTCAACGGAGAAGCTGTTCTGGTCGCAGTACCTTGCGCCAGAGCATCCAGTGCCCTTCAGTGATCAGCTGAAGCAGCTGACCGAACTGCATAGGGTGGCCGAGTTGGCCATGAAGGATGTTATAGTCTGTCTTTGGCCAGCCGAACCCATACCTAACAGTTATTTCGGGCTCGTGAAGCGGCTAGTCAGTGCCTGTCCCCGGATTGATGCCATAAAGCGGTCGGTCTGCATCGAAGGTGCCCGGATGGCCTTCGCCCGTGTCAAGGTGCAGTGGGCGAAGATGAATGCCGTCAAGCTTGCAACCGAGGGACCGCCCGTAGGCAAGGAGCACCGCACGCCGGAGCGTTATTTTGATGATGTCCTGGAAGGATCCCGCATTATAGAGGGCCAGTGTTCGAAGGACATTATTTTTAATGAATGTATCCGTGCTGCCCGAACTTTGTATTATGAAACAAGGCTTATGTATAATATGTTGCTTGTTTTACCTCAAATTCCTTTCCTCTTGTGCAGGCATTTACGGTATATGAGAGTTGGCCAGTCGTCAGCTTCAGCCCCCACGTAGGTAGTACGGGGGTGTTCGGAATAGCACCTGAACACACTTGACCCAACAACGTGGTCCTTGAAGGAGGTGTTAGTGCAGCGGACCAGGCAATCAGACTTTGTGGCTTTATCACTCTCACTTAGCCATAGGAGTTTGACAATGAGATTGTAGGCGCAGCCCCTGGTATTATTTGATTATCCAAACTTGGGTGTTGTAGACTCCTGACCGAGTGAATACCGGTCCTTCGCGTAATGCGGAAAAAATCACAAGAGATTTGTAATTAGTCACCGAATAGCTGACCAGCTCTCGCCACACCATGACAGTCAGTTTTCGGCTTTCTCTACTGAGGTTTTTATCCGGATGAACCAGAAACACAATCACAGTAGTTCTCCCTTTACTACCTTAGCCGAACGAGCGGAATGTAAGGCAGTAAGCACAGGAGCCGGGCAACCCCACTATTGACCAAAGACATGATTCGGAGCCGATGCATATAATTCTATATTCATGACGCCGAATTGTACTATAAAAGTGCTCGGACTTGCTGTATGTACGTGGCTGAATGGAGCCCCTGGCGATTTAAGTCGTACCGAGGTGTTCATGGCAATTGGACAGAAAAGAGGGAAGACATATTAGGAAACAAGCCAGTACCGAATAGGTTGGGTGAAAAAACTGTTTCCATCATTGATTGATACATCAAAACGTATTTGTATGAATAATGCGATAAGCATCGAGGCTATTTTACATGACAAGCACAAGGGAGAGCTGTGTACGGGTCCTAAAAGAAGGAAGAGGTGATCTTTAAAGATCCTTTAGATACTCCACTGCACGTCCATGCTGCTTTTCTCCTTGGTGTATTATCCTTCGAAATGAGGGGCCTAGAAAAAGGGCCCTTGATACTGTCGAAAGGTGATGTGGGTTGTAAGGAACCTGAAAAACTAAAAATAAGAAAAAAGGATATGCGTGTCGAGATAGGGTCGAGCCGTATTGTGGATTTTATCTTTCATATGCCTCCATCTTTGCCCATGGTATGTTTAGTGCGTAGTTATGTACGCGTGGTACATATGCCGCAATGCAGTTGGGGCTGAGACGGAGGCTGAATTGCTAATCGAGCTCCTGACGAGGTGGACTGTCGTTCTGCGGGGTACTCCGGACTCGTTTGACAGTGTCAGGGGGTTTGACTGCCGATGTAGTATTTGGCTTGATAAGGCCGCCCTGTACCTCCGCTGCGAGGGCCGCAGTGTGCTCTTCATTGCGGAGGGAGCACTCCATGTTTCCATTGACTATTATAACACCGCGTGGTCCGGGCATCTCGAGTTTGAGATAGGCATAGTGCGGGATCGCATTAAGGTGAGCGAACGTGATTTGTCCGAGCAGTGCATGATAGCCACCGCGGAAAGGGACGATGTCGAAGATCAAGTCTCCGCTTCGGAAGTTGTCTGGCGAGCCGAAGACGACTTCCAACGTGATTGAGCCCGTGCAGCGGGCCTCTACACTAGGTATTACTCCTTTAAAGGTAGTTTTGGTGGGCTTGATTCTTGATGGATCAATAGCCATTTTGCGGACTGTGTCGTGATAGAGCAGGTTAAGGCTGCTGCCGCCGTCCATGAGGACTCGCATGAGGTGGAATCCATCAATATTTGGATCGAGGACCAGCGCGGCCAAACCTCCATGACGGATACTGGTCGGGTGGTCTCTGCGATCGAAAGTGATCGGACAGGTTGACCATGGGTTGAATTTTGGGGCGACTGGCTCTATTGCATAGACGTCCCTTAACGCGCGCTTGCGCTCCCGCTTAGGGATGTGAATAGCATATATCATATTCACCGTTTTGACCTCGGGGGGAAATTTCTTCTGTCCCCTGTGTTCGGTGGGCGAGGCTCCTCATCGTCATCCTCGCTGGGCGACCCTTTTTCGTTATGTTCGGTATTTAACTTACCGGCCTGTCTAAAGACCCAACAAGTTCTGTTGGTATGATTGGCAGGCTTGTCGGGGGTGCCGTGAATCTGGCAAGGTCGATCAAGTATTCGGTCCAAGCTAGATGAACCGTCTTTGTTTCTTTTGAATGGCTTCTTTCGCTGACCGGATTTGGAGCCACTGAATCCAGCATTGACCGCCGTGTCTTCGGTATTGTCATTGTTGCTTCGACGTTTGTGTTTGTTGCGTCGGGGCCTGCCGTTGCCGTTTCTGGCTTCAGAAGTGCCGGGGTCGCTGGTACTGTTGCCGCTACGGGCTAGCCAGCTATCTTCGCCTGCGCGAAAGCGGGTCATCAGTGCTGTAAGGGCTGCCACAGACTTCGGCTTCTCTTGGCCGAGGTGTCGGGCGAGCCATTCATCGCGGATGATGTGTTTAAAGGCCGCTAGGGCTCCGGCATCCGAGCAGTCGACAATCTGGTTCTTTTTAATTAGGAACCTGGTCCAGAATTTCCTGCTGACTCTCCAGGCTGCTGGACTATGTGACTGAGGTCATCGACGTCCGGAGGCCGGATATAAGTGCCTTGGAATTTGTCTCTAAAGGCATCTTCCAAGTCTTCCCAGCTTCCAATAGAGTTTTCTGGGAGGCTATTTAACCAGTGCCGAGCTGGTCCCTTAAGTTTTAGGGGAGGTATTTGATGGCATGTAGATCGTCACCGCGCGCCATGTGAATGTGGAGAAGAAAATCTTCAATCCATACTGCGGGATCTGTTGTGCCATCGTATGATTCGATGTTCATGGGTTTAAACCCTTTTGGGAACTGGTGCTCCATTACTTCGTCGGTGAAGCATAGGGGGTGTGCGGCGCCTCTGTATTAGGCCACGTCACGACGCAGTTCAGATGAAGTCCGTATGCGGTTTTTGGCTTGGATGTAGTTATGCTTGTCGCGCCAGGCCTGATGGCCGTCTTCTCGCGCTGGGGCACGCCCCCGTGATCCGTAGATTGATCTGGTCTGCCTGGCTCTATTTTCCAGGTCAGGTGTATCCTGGAGCCACTGCTTCTCTGCCTCTATGGCGAGGTGGTGCGGGCTGGTGTTCGGCTTGAGCTGCCGCTCTGTCCCGGCGACGTGGTGGTCGGTCAGGTGTGTCGATAGCATCACGCATTGGCAGTGTGGGCTCCAGGGCCTCGTCGTCGAATTGGGGTAGCAGCTTATGCTTTGGGTAGCTCTTTGTTGGGCGTTCAAGGCCGTATTCTTCGGCTGCCGGGACTTTAGTCCATCTGTCGTTGAGCGTATCCTGTTCGGATTGGAGCTATCGCTGCTTCTTTTTTAGGCTTCTCGCAGTTGCGATTAGCTGGCGCTCAAAGCATTCTTGTTCAAGGGGTTCCTCTGGCATGATGAAATCTTCATCGCCGATGCTGACATCGTCTTCGGAGAGTGGTAGATAGTTGCTATCCTCTGAGTCTTTGTTCCCTACCGCTTCGTCGGGGTTAACTTGCCCTTCCTCCCAATCATCCTGTTCGGATGCTGGTTCGGCGGGAGCTTCTTGTTCTTCGGCATTCTCCGTACTATTATTGTCTCCGTTGCCGGTGTTGCTATCTTTTTCGCGACATGATTTAGAGCAGCGCCGCTAATGTCGGCGCTTTGGTGGTATCTCAGGAGGTTCGTCCTTGACTGGATCCTTCTCATCATCGTCGTCGTCTTCTTTGGGTGTGTGCACCATGTACACGTCGTATGAGGAAGTGGCCATCCAGCTTCCGGTGAACGGCGGGTTTTGGCCTTGCTCATCTCCGGCATCATCGTCCATACCGTCGATGTCTTCGGAGGCGTAATCAAGCATGTTGGTTAGATCCTCGATAGTGGCTATGAAGTGGGTGGCGGGTGGGACGTAAAATTCCCCGCTCTCAACCCCTAGCATGGGCTGGGCGTAGTTCGGCAGCGATTCGTCTGTAATGGCGAGGGGTCGCATTAGGTCCAGGGCCTCGCTTAAAGGCGAGGGTTGGACGGGGAGACAAGAGCTTTTGGTGCTAGGTGAGGAAAAGGCCTTCGGGTCGCGCCCGCTTGCCGCAGTCCTCAAGAGTCTGAAATTAGGATCTGGGGACGAGTCCGGCCCTTCAGTGATGAGGGGAGTCCGGCTGGGCTCCAGGCCTACCGATGACACAGTCCTATCTAGATCTGTGGTAGTGAGCTCCGTAATTGTGGAGAGTCCGGTGGGATCCGCACTCCCATCTTCGGACCCAACAGTTTGCTTTGGATCTAAGGCCAGAGTGGCGATCGGCGTCGCGAACCCCTCGAAGATCAAGTCTCCTCAGATATCGGCGACGTAGTTCAGATTTCCGAAACTAATTTGATGACCAGGGGCCAATCGAGTTGGCCCGCAGTGCGAAGCCGCCGAATACGAAAATTTGGCCGGGGAGAAAAGTCTCCTTCAAGGCGGCCTTGTTGTAGACGAGCGATGGAGCCATCGAGCCTTCTAACGACGGCATAGTGGAACTCTCAATGAAAGCACCAATGTCGGTGTCAAAACCGGCAGATCTCGGGTAGGGGGTCCCGAACTATGCGTCTGAGGACCGAAGGTAATAGGAGACAGGGACACAATGTTTACCCAGGTTCGGGCCCTCTTAATGGAGGTAATACGCTACTTCCTGCATGATTAACTTTGATGAGTATAGGGGTTACAAGAGTTGATCTACCTCGAGATCATAATGGCTAAATCCTAGATGTCTAGCATGTATGATTATGATTGCCTCTACGGACTAAACCCTCCGGTGTATATAGACACCGGAGGGGCCTAGGGTTGTACAGAGTCGGTTTACAGAGAAAGGAATCTTCATATCCGAATGCCAAGCTTGTCATCCACGCAAAGGAGAGTCCATCCGGACACGGGGAAAAGCCCTCTATCTTGTATCTTCATGGCCCACCAGTCCGGCCCATGTCACATAGCCCGGACGCCCGGGGACCCCCTAATCCAGGACTCCCTTAGGGGGGGACAGTGATTTCGGCGGAAGGTATATCGCATCCCACACGATTCTTTCTAGTAAACTGTTTGTGGTATACCTGATTTTTTCCTTATGTTTTGAAAGACAAAATGGTGTTATGGAGGGAAAGGATGGTATTTGAATTGCTAGAACATTTACGTACAGTGAACATGCAACTAGTACATGAGTGTCGTGTTTAAATTTGGAATTATTCCGGGTTCGTTTGGCATTTTTATGCATTAATTGTGTTTCTCGGCATTTAATGTGCATAATTCAAATTTGAACTACAAGCACATGCTCCAGTGCACCAAAGTTTGTTGAAAAATCACATGTGTATCTTTGGGTGAATTTATAGGTCCCATGCAAGAAATGGGAATGAAATTCAAACATCTGGGCGTCGTGGCTCGGCCGGGAAGATTGAGAAACTTGGTTTTTTAATTCCTGTAAATCAAAAACATGCCTGAATATCATGAAACTTGGCATGGTGTCATGACATGGCACCAACATGCTGCGGTAAATTTTTGGGCCGAATTGGGACAAGCTTTGGCATAAGCTTCTTGCAAACCGGAGCTTCCCTCAAGAAGGCTTGTGGTTCCGAGAGGGAACGTGTCACCTCCGTGTGCGAAACGACATATGTACACTGCCTTCACCCGCCTTAATTTTTTTACACATGCAGATTAGACCAAATAGAAGTATCGTGCTAAATTTTGGAATTATTCCGGGTTTGTTTGGCCTTTTCTATACATTAATTGAGTTTCTGGGCATTTAATGTGCATAATTCAAATTTGAACTACAAGCACATGCTCCAGTGCACCAAAGTTGGTTGAAAAATCACATGTGTGTCCTTGGGTGAATTTCTAGGTCCTATGCAAGAAATGGGAATGAAATTCAAACATCTGGGCGTCGTGGCTCGGCCGGAAAGATTGAGAAACTTGTTTTTTAATTCCTGTAAATCCAAAACACGCCTGAAAATCATGAAACTTGGCACGGTGTCATGACATGGCATCAACATGCTGCGGTAAATTTTTTGGCCGAATTGGGACAAGCTTTGGTGTATGCTTGTTCCAAACCGGAGCTTCTCTCAAGAAGGCTCGTGGTTCCGAGAGGGAACGTGTTAGCTCCGTGTGCGAAATGACATCCGTACACTGCCTTCTCCCGCCGTAATTTTTTTACCCAAACAGATTATACCAAATAGAACTATCGTGCTAAATTTTGGAATTATTCCGGGTTTGTTTGGCCTTTTTTATACGTTAATTGAATTTCTGGGCAGTTAATATGCATAATTCAAATTTGAACTACAAGCACATGCTCCAGTGCACCAAAGTTGGTTGAAAAATCACATGTGTGTCTTTGGGTGAATATCTAGGTCCCATGAAAGAAATGAGAATGAAATTCAAACATCTGGGCGTCGTGGCTCGGCCGAAAAGATTGAGAAACTTGGTTTTTTAATTCATGTAAATCCAAAACACGCCTGAAAATCATGAAACTTGGCATGGTGTCATGACATGCACCAACATTGCCGCGGTATATTTTTTGGCCGAATTGGAACAAGTTTTGCTGTAAGCTTCTTGCAAACCGAAGCTTCCCTCAAGAATGCTCGTGGTTCTGAGAGGGAACATGTCACCTCCATGTGTGAAACGACATACATACACTGCCTTCTCCCGCCTTAATTTTCTTACACAGACAGATTAGACCAAATAGAAGTATCGTGCTAAATTTTGGAATTATTCTGGGTTCGTTTGGCCTTTTTTATACATTAATTGAATTTCTAGGCATTTAATGTGCATAATTCAAATTTGAACTACAAGCACATGCTCTAGTGCACCAAAGTTGGTTGAAAAATCACATGTGTGTCCTTGGGTGAATTTCTAGGTCCCATGGAAGAAATGGAATGAAATTCAAACATTTGGACGTCGTGGCTCGACCGGAAAGATTGAGAAACTTGGTTTTTTAATTTCATGTAAATTCAAAACATGCCTGAAAATCATGAAACTTGGCATGGTGTCATGACATGGCACCAACATGCTGCGGTAATTTTTTTGGCCGAATTGGGACAAGCTTTGGTGTAAGCTTCTTGCAAACCGGAGCTTCTCTCAAGAAGGCTCATGGTTCCGAGAGGGAATGTGTCACCTCCGTGTGCGAAACGATATACGTACACTGCCTTCTACCGCCTTAATTGTTTTACACAGGCAGATTAGACCAAATAGAAGTATCGTGCTAAAATTTTGAATTATTCCGGGTTTGTTTGGCCTTTTTATACATTAATTGAATTTATGGGCATTTAATGTGCATAATTCAAATTTAAACTACAAGCACATGCTCCAGTGCACCAAAGTTGGTTGAAAAATCACATGTGTGTCCTTGGGTGAATTTCTAGGTCCCATGCAAGAAATGGAAATGAAATTCAAACATCTGGGCGTGGCTCGGCCAGAAATATTGAGAAACTTGGTTTTTTAATTCCTATAAATCCAAAACACGCCTGAAAATCATGAAACTTGGCATGGTGTCATGACCTGGCACCAACATGATGTGGTAATTTTTCTGTCCGATTTGCGAAGGCGCACACATTAAAAATCAACAAAGTCATTTTGGAACAAGTGCTGTCACGTTATGTAACGCCCCGAGACCGACGCTTCAGAAGACTTCCATACATTTCGTGATCACCGCGTGTTTCTTTTGTGCTTGCTCTTTCATTTTTGCATTGCATCATGTCATCATGCCATCATGTCATTTAATTTTTAAAACTCAACTAAGTAAATTGCATGGATCTTCGATCCATTTATATCGAGGGAAAGGCACATGGTGATTTCTCTTTATAACATATATCCTCCCAATATTATTAGGGAGCTATATTAAAATATTCCATTAACCTTGTAACTTAACATAACACATTTGCATAATAATTCCGTGCTTTTTCTGCTTCAAGTTTGGTCTCCAAACTCTGCCCTAAATTCTTTCTTTATTTTCCGGAGCTCCACCAAAAATCCGAACATTTTTGGACACTTCAAAAACCTTGTTCTAGTTCAAACCATTTGAATTAAATTCAAAGAGTTTGAATTTAAACTTCGTTCAGGCCACTTCTATTTTTTCTGGTTCAAGCTCATTTTTATGAGTCCGGAAAAATTAACATCCCGCGCAAATTCTATCCCTAACACTTCCTTTCTTCCCCTTTTCTTCTTTCATATTTTCTGTTTTGGGAGAAAAGAAGGAAGAAGGGGAGAGAGCCCAGCCAGCCTCCTAGGCCGGCCCATCCTGCCCCGCGGCCATTTGCCCCCTCCAAGGCCCATCCCGCGTGTCATAACCCTAGCCCATCTCTCCCTACTCTCGATCTCTCCCCCTCGTCCATCCTCCATCGCCGCCAGTGCCCGACCCCATCTCCCTCCTCGCGCCCGATCCCCATCTCCCTCCTCTCGCTCCCCTCACTCGTCCTTCCTCCTGCGCCCACGCCTTGCCTCCCATGGCGCCCGAAGCCCTGCTCCCGGTCACCCTCGCCGCCACACGCAGAGAGGAGCAGAGCCCCGCGCGCCGTCCTCTGCCGATGGCGTGCCCGCGAGTTCCTGACCCTGCCGCGGCCACCTCTCGTCGCCATGTACCCCGCCGCGGTTGCTGCTCTGCTCCTGCCCCGCCGGTCGCCTCTGCCTCGACCCCGTGTCCTTGCCTCCGGCGACCGTCACCGCTCCGTGCACCCCGGCCCCCTCCTGCCTCAACGGAGCAGGTCCCCGCGCCCCACGACTTTGTCTGCGTCGTCTCCGGCTCCTCGCCTCGAGCACCGACGCTCCAAGGCCGGCCTCCTGCAGTTCGTCATTGCCGGAGCTCCCCACCACCAGCAAGCAGTCGACCTCGTCGCCCGTCGCCATCAACCCCTCCACCTGCGTCCTGCACATCGCTCCTGTCCTCGAGCACCTGTTGACTTCGGTTACTATCAAGCGCTCTGACCCGTTGCTGCCATGGCCTTGCATCCATCTGGCCCTGTTGTGTTCATGGAGCCACTGTACCATGACCAAGACCGAGACCCGTGAACGTCAAGTTCTTCCACGACGCCCGAACGATTACAGCCGAAACGCCAAGTCCCACTTCAACAAGTGTACCTCTACTTCGGATTCACCAAGTACCCCTTCGGATGCGCCTAGTTCGACTACATGGACCACCAAGTTCCTCTTCTGTCGACCCGAACATCTACGAACCGTGTACGTCTACCGTCGCCGTGGATCCGACAAGATCCGTGTACAACTACTACCCCTACGACACGTGAACAACTACTTCCACTTCGAACGCGTTCCGCCCCGAATGCACGCTTCGAAGGTATAACCCCGAGACGACGTCCGTGGACCGAATGCATGTGTGTTGTATGAGATGCTCGTGGTTGCACCGTTTCCGAGTTGTCATTCCATGTTCCTCCTCGTTGCCATGTCGCCGTACCGTGGGAACCCGGAATCCGGGAGCACCCCACCATCCTTGCGTGACACGCTCACGCCCACTTCTTTTGCACCGGTATCTCCGTGAGCTGCCGGAACCGATATGTTGCCGTGGCATCATTTTCGGATTCGTTGCCGTGGCACCCCTTTCTTCCACCACGGTGACAATTGCTTCATAACATGCTCATGTCAACATTTTCATAAGATTCCTTAAAACGTGCATATGTCATCCGCATCATGATAACAACATTTAAATGTTTAAAATTGTGTTTGTTTTAAATTGCTAAATGACATATGGGGATTTTTCGGAATTGTCGTTTGTTATTTCCGGCCTCAATTAAACTTGCCTAGATAGGTTGTTTAATTATGCTTCACCCCTTGCCGTGGTTAACAACATTTAATATTGTTGTGTACTTAAACAAGAGCGAACTAAATAACTCGAATGTGGTGTTTCGTCAATATGCAACTCGTTGCATATTGAGCTCCACTTAACTTGTAGTTTCGTATGTGCATTTGGCCATGCCATGCCTCATTAAACCGAACATGCATCATACTTGATTGTGCATCATGCCATGTTTATGTGGTGGTTGTTTACTATGTGGTTTGTTTCTTTCCGGGTTGCTTCTCTCGTTAGCTTCGGTTTCTTTCCAGAGTTGTGAGGATTCGTTTGACTCTGTCTGTTTGTCTTGTTCATGGACTCGTTCTTCTTCCTAGCGGGATCTCAGGCAAGATGACCATACCCTCGAAATCACTTCTATCTTTGCTTTGCTAGTTGCTCGTTCTATTGCCATGCTGTGCTACCTACCACTTGCTATATCATGCCTCCCATACTGCCATGTCAGCCCCTAACCTTTTCACCCTTCCTAGCAAACCGTTGTTTGGCTATGTTACCGCTTTTGCTCAGCCCCTCTTATAGCGTTGCTAGGTGCAGGTGAAGATGAAGATTGCTCCATGTTGGATTATGTTTATGTTGGGATATCACAATATCTCTTATCTTAATTAATGCATTTATATACTTGGTAAAGGGTGGAAGGCTCGGCCTTATGCCTGGTGTTTTGTTCCACTCTTACCGCCCTAGTTTCCGTCATACCAGTGTTATGTTCCTTGATTTTGCCTTCCTTACGCGGTTGGGTGATTTATGGGACCCCCTTGACAGTTCGCTTTGAATAAAACTCCTCCAGCAAGGCCCAACCTTGGTTTTACCATTTGCCTACCTAAGCCTTTTTCCCTTGGGTTCTGCAGACTCAAGGGTCATCTTTATTTACCCCCCGGGCCAGTTCTCCTTCGAGTGCTGGTCCAAACTGAGCGATGTCCGGCGCCCCCTGGGCAACCAGGGTCTATGCCAACCCGACGTCTTGCTCAGCCGGTGTGCCCTGAGAACAAGATATGTGCAGCTCCTATCGGGATTTGTCGGCACATCCGGGCGGCTTTGCTGGTCTTGTTTTACCATTGTCGAACTGTCTTGTAACCAGGATTCCAAGACTGACCGGGTCTTCCTGGGAGAAGGAATATCCTTCGTTGACCGTGAGAGCTTATAATGGAAGTTGGGACACCCCTGCAGGGTATTATCTTTCGAAAGCCGTGCCCGTGGTTATGTGGCAGATGGGAATTTGTTAATATCCGGTTGTAGAGAACTTGACACTTGACCTTAATTAAAACGCATCAACCGCGTGTGTAGCCGTGATGGTCTCTTCTCGGCGGAGTCCGGGAAGTGAACACGGTTTTTGGGTTATGTTTGACGTAAGTAGGAGTTCAGGATCACTTCTTGATCATTGCTAGTTCACGACCGTTCCGTTGCCCCTCTTCTCGCTCTTATTTGCGTATGTTAGCCACCATATATGCTAGTGCTTGCTGCAGCTCCACCTCACTACCCCATCCTTTCCTATGAGCTTAAATAGTCTTGATCTTGCGGGTGTGAGATTGCTGAGTCCTCGTGACTCACAGATACTTCCAAAACAGTTGCAGGTGCCAGGGATACCAGTGCAGGTGACGCAACTGAGCTCAAGTGGGAGCTCGATGAAGATCTTGTTCGTTGTGTTGTTTCTTTTCATATTGATCAGTAGTGGTGCCCAGTTGGGACGATCAGGGATCTAGCAGTTGGGTTGTCTTCTTTTCTTTTGGTTCCATAGTCGGACCTATGTGTGTATCTTGAATGATGTATGAATTATTATGTATTGTGTGAAGTGGCGATTGTAAGCCAACTCTTTATCCCATTCTTGTTCATTACATGGGATTGTGTGAAGATGACCCTTCTTGCGACTAAACCCACAATGCGGTTATGCCTCTAAGTCGTGCCTCGACATGTCGGAGATATAGCCGCATCGTGGGCGTTACACGTTACAAATCAGAAACACAAGTATTATTGAAACCGTGGGCGTTCTACTTACCAATTACGTGCCGCCACGCATCCTCTTTTTTTAATTGCTATGAGGTGTCGTGCGGGGTAGCCATTTGAGTACGGGAGGCATGCGATCAGACCCCTGCGTGTGCTCATCGGGAGGAGAGCCTTTTGACCTCTACCCGCAGTGCACCTCCCTCCCCACGTCTCCATTAATGGCGCCTGAGCCCCTGTTCTACGACTGAGATTTAAGAGAGAAAAATGAAAATCTGAAAAGAAAGTTCCGCACGGATCTTGATGTAAGATCCGATGGACCTATATAGCATCGATTGCGACTTATAGCAAGCATGATGAATATAAGGACGATGACAGTGGATAATAATTGTCTTACATATTTAGGAACATAATTAAAAAAAGCCACATGCGGCAACGCCTGAAATACACAAGGGTAAAAGAAGAAGGAAGACAACGATCTGGCTCGCTGATCTCTACTTTCTTGATGTGTTGCTGTAGGCCGCGGGACCTAGTCTCTGCGGCGAGCGGCGATGAGCTCTTTCTTGTCCTCAAGATGCTGCTTGAGAGCATCCACGGATTCCTCCACCAGCCTTCTGCGTTCGATGCGCAGCATGGCATTCTCGCCCAAAAGTTTTTCGACGATGACGCCGGTCCTCTTCAACAAGGCAGTGGTCTCCTCCTGCTGCTCCGCACTTCTGACGATCTTTGCCCTTAGCAGGTCGCGCTCAGCCAGGAGCTTCGCATTGCTCTCATTTAGTTGCCGGATGAAGCCGGTAGCCTGTTCAAAAGAGGCTTTCATGCCGTCCTGCAACCTCGCCCAGCCGGAGATCTGATCCATCTGGCTATGGACGATCGCATGCATGCGCCTGTAAGAGTCCTCGCCTGCCCGCGAGACATTTTCCTAGGCCGCCGCGGTGCGGGAGGACATCTCTACAGCATTAGCGGCGTGGCGGGACATCTCTTCTGCTTCTGCGGCACGGCCGGACCAGTCTGCTGCATCGATGGCGCGGCGGGACCTCCGTGCTGCTTCGGCGGCACGACAGGACCTCTGTGCTGCTACGGCCACGCGGCGGGACATGCCGGCTGCTTTCGCGGCGAGGCGGGGCATCTCTCGTGCTTCCGCTTCCATACTCGCATCTCCTTGGTGGCAATCTCTCGACCCAGAACTCACGCTGGCCATGGAAAACGCAAGGGAACGATGATGAATGACTTGTATGTTTTTGTGGATGAGGAGTTGTGGAGGAATGTGCAGTCATCTTGGAGTAGTAGTATTTATAAACGAGTACTAATACACTCCTAAGTGTGAAACCGTTTAGGTTTTGATCGGTGTGAACAGGTTTACAATTAAATATAGCGTGGCAGTAATTTGGAATGTGACGGGACGCAGGCTTAAAATTTATTGACGGTTATAAGTGTGGCACTATTCTCGGAAGGCGTAACTGAAGGAAATATGCCCTAGAGGCAATAATAAAGTTATTATTCATCCTAGAATTGTATTAACCTGAAACATAATACATGTGTGAATACATAGACAAAACTGAGTGTCACTAGTATGCCTCTACTTGACTAGCTCGTTAATCGAAGATGGTTGAGTTTCCTAGCCATGGACATGAGTTGTCATTTGATTAACGGGGTCACATCATTAGGAGAATGATGTGATTGACTTGCCCCATTCCGTTAGCTTAGCACTTGATCATTTAGTATGTTGCTATTGCTTTCTTCATGACTTATACATGTTCCTATGACTCTGAGTGCAACTCCCGTTTACTGGAGGAACACTTTGTGTGCTGCCAAACATCACAACATAACTGGGTGACTATAAAGGTGCTCTACAGGTGTCTCCGAAGGTACTTGTTGATATGGCGTATTTCGAGATTAGGATTTGTCACTCCGATTGTCGGAGAGGTATCTCTGGGCCCTCTCGGTAATGCACATCACTATAAGCCTTGCAAGCAATATAACTAATGAGTTAGTTGCGGGATGATGCATTACATAAAGAGTAAAGAGACTTGCCGGTAACAAGATTGAACTAGGTATTGAGATACCGACGATCGAATCTCGGGCGAGTAACATACCGATGACAAAGTGAACAACGTATGTTGTTATGCGGTTTGACCGATAAAGATCTTTGTAGAATATGTAGGAGCCAATATGAGCATCCAGGTTCCGCTATTGGTTATTGACCGGAGATGTGTCTCGGTTATGTCTACATAGTTCTCGAACCCGTAGGGTCCGCACGCTTAAAGTTCGGTGACGATCGGTATTATGAGTTTTTGTGTTTTGATGTACCGAAGGTAGTTTGGAGTCCTAGATATGATCACGGACATGACGAGGAGTCTCGAAATGGTCGAGACGTAAATATCGATATATTGGACGACTATGTTCGGACACCGGAAAGGTTCCGGAAGGTTTTGGACATATACCGGAGTACTGGGGGGTTACCGGAACCCCCCGGGGAGTTAATTGGGCCTCATGGGCCTTAGTGGGAGAAGAGGAGGGGCGGCCAGGGTAGCCGCGCGCCCCCTCCCCCTCTAGTCCGAATTGGACAAGGAGGGGGGCGGCGCCCCCTTTTTCCTTCTCCTCCTCTCTCCCTTCCTTCCCTTCTCCTACTCTAACAAGGAAAGGAGGAGTCCTACTGCCGGTGGGAGTAGGAATCCCCCCTTGGCGCACCCTCCTTGGCCGGCCGCCTCTTCCCCCCTTGCTCCTTGATATACGGGGGCAGGGGGCACCTCTAGACACACAAGTTGATCTGTTGATCTCTCCCAGCCGTGTGCGGTGCCCCCCTCCACCATATTCCACCTTGGTCATATCGTAGCGGTGCTTAGGCGAAGCCCTGCGTCGGTAGCAACATCATCACCGTCATCATGCCGTCGTGCTGATGAAACTCTCCCATGAAGCTCTGCTGGATCGGAGTCCGCGGGACGTCATCGAGCTGAACGTGTGCTGAACTCGGCGGTGTCATACGTTCGGTACTTGGATCGGTCGAATCGTGAAGACGTACGACTACATCAACCGCGTTGTGCTAACGCTTCTGCTTTCGGTCTACGAGGGTACATGGACAACACTCTCCCCTCTTGTTGCTATGCATCACCATGATCTTGCATGTGCGTAGGAATTTTTTTGAAATTACTACGTTCCCCAACAGTGGCATCCGAGCCAGGTTTATGCGTAGATGTTATATGCACGAGTAGAACACAAGTGAGTTGTGGGCGATACAAGTCATACTGCTTATCAGCATGTCATACTTTGATTCGGCGGTATTGTTGGATGAAGCGGCCCATACCGACATTACGCGTATGCTTACGCAAGACTGGTTCTACCGACGTGCTTCGCACATAGGTGGCTAGCGGGTGTTAGTTTCTCCAACTTTAGTTGAATCGAGTGTGGCTATGCCCGGTCCTTGTGAAGGTTAAAACATCACTAACTTGACGAAATATCGTTGTGGTTTTGATGCGTAGGTAAGAACGGTTCTTGTTCAGCCCGTAGCAGCCACGTAAAACTTGCAACAACAAAGTAGAGGACGTCTAACTTGTTTTTGCAGGGCATGTTGTGATGTGATATGGTCAAGACGTGATGAGATATAAGTTTTTGTATGAGATGATCATGTTTTGTTGAAGTTATCGGCAACTGGCAGAAGCCTTATGGTTGTCTCTTTATTGCATAAGATGCAAGTGCCAAATAATTGCTTTACTTTATCGCTATGCGATAGCAATAGTTGCAAGAGCAATAGTTGGCGAGACGACCATGCGACGACACGTTGATAGAGATCAAGATGATGAAGATCATGGTGTCATGCCGGTAACAATGAAGATCATGACAGTACTTTGGAGATGGAGATCAAAAGCGCAAGATGATGATGGCCATATCATGTCACATATTTTGGTTGCATGTGATGTGTATCTTTTATACATCTTATTTTGCTTAGTTCGGCGGTAGCTTTATAAGATGATCCCTTACTAAAATTTCAAGGTATAAGTGTTCTCCCTGAGTATGCACCGTGGCCAAAGTTCGTCGTGCCGAGACACCACGTGATGATCGGGGGTGATAAGCTCAACGTTCATCTACAACGGGTGTAAGACAGTTTTGCACACGCAGAATACTCGGGTTAAACTTGACGAGCCTAGCATATGCAGATATGGCCTCGGAACACTGAGACCGAAAGGTCGAGCGTGAATCATATAGTAGATATGATCAACATAGTGATGTTCACCATTGAAAACTACTCCATCCCACATGATGATCGGTTATGGTTTAGTTGATATGGATCACGTGATCACTTAGATGATTAGAGGGATGTCTATCTAAGTGGGAGTTCTTAAGTAATATGATTAATTGAACTTTAAATTTATCATGAACTTAGTCCTGATAGTATTTTGCAAATAATGTTGTAGATCAATAGCTCGCGTTGTTGCTTCCCTATGTTATATATATGTTCCCAGAGAAAACTAAGTTGAAAGATGATAGTTGCAATGATGCGGACTGGGTCCGTGATCTGAGGTTTATCCTCATTGCTGCACAGAAGAATTATGTCCTTGATGCACCGCTAGCTGACAGACCTATTGCAGGAGCAGATGCAGACATTATGAACGTTTGGCTAGCTCAATATGATGACTACTTGATAGTTTAGTGCACCATGCTTAACTGCTTAGAATCGGGACTTCAAAGACGTTTTGAACGTCATGGACCATATGAGATGTTCTAGGAGTTGAAGTTAATATTTCAAGCAAATACCCGAGTTGAGAGATATGAAGTCTCCAACAAGTTCTATAGCTAAAAGATGGAGGAGAATAGCTCAAGCAGTGAGTATGTGCTCAGATTGTCTGGGTACTACAATCGCTTCAATCAAGTGGAAGTTAATCTTCCAGATAAAATAGTGATTGACATAATTCTCTAGTCACCATCACCAAGTTAGTAGAACTTCGTGATGAACTATAGTATGCAAGGGATGACGAAAACGATTCCCGAGCTTTTCATGATGATGAAATTGTTGGGGAACGTAGCAATAATTCAAAATTTTCCTACGTGTCACCAAGATCAATCTAGGAGATGCTAGCAACCAGAGAGAGGGAGTGCATCTTCATACCTTGAAGATCGCTAAGCGGAAGCGTTACAAGAACGCGGTTGATGGAGTCGTACTCGCAGCGATTCAAATCGCGGAACATCCGATCTAGCGCCGAACAGACGGCGCCTCCGCATTCAACACACGTACAGCCCAGGGACGTCTCCTCCTTCTTGATCCAGCAAGGGGAGAGGATAAGTTGAGGGAGAACTCCAGCAGCACGACGGCATGGTGGCAATGGAGCTCGTGGTTCTCCGGCAGAGCTTCGCTAAGCACTACGGAGGAGAAGGAGGAGGTGTATGAGGAGGGAGGGCTGCGCCAGGGAAGGTGTGCGTCTGCCCTCCCACCCCTCCACTATATATAGGGGCAAGGGGAGAGGGGGAGGCGCCCTAGGGTTTCCCCTAGGGGGCGGCGGCCAAGCAGATTGGATCTCCCTAGTGAAAATCCTAGGGAGACTTGCCCCCCAAGCCAAGCAGGTGGAGGCTTGCCTCCCAAGCCAGGTGGAGGCGCCCCACCTCCCCAAGTAACGTGGGAAAGGGTGTGGGGGGCGCACCACCCCTTAGTGGGCTGGTTTGCCCCTTCCCCTTTGGCCCATGAGGCCCTCCAACACTTGCCGGGGCTCCCGAAACACCTTTCGGTCATGCTGGCCATAGCCTGGTACCCCCGGAACACTTCCGGACTCCAATACCCTTCGTCCAATATATCGATCTTCACCGCCGGACCATTCCGGAACTCCTCGTGATGTCCGGGATCTCATCCGGGACTCCGAACAACCTTCGGTAACCACATACTATTTCCCATAACAACTCTAGCGTCACCGAACCTTAAGTGTGTAGACCCTACGGGTTCGGGAACCATGCAGACATGACCGAGACACCTCTCCGGCCAATAACCAATAGCGGGATCTGGATACCCATATTGGCTCCCACATGTTCACGATGATCTCATCGGATGAACCACGATGTCGGGGATTCAATCAATCCCGTATACAATTCCCTTTGTCTATCGGTATGTTACTTGCCCGAGATTCGATCGTCGGTATCCCAATACCTCGTTCAATCTCGTTACCGGCAAGTCTCTTTACTCGTTCCGTAACGCATGATCCCGTGGCTAACTCCTTAGTCACATTGAGCTCATTATGATGATGCATTACCGAGTGGGCCCAGAGATACCTCTCCGTCATACGGAGTGACAAATCCCAGTCTCGATTCGTGCCAACCCAACAGACACTTTCGGAGATACCTGTAGTGCACCTTTATAGCCACCCAGTTACGTTGTGACGTTTGGTACACCCAAAGCATTCCTACGGTATCCGGGAGTTGCACAATCTCATGGTCTAAGGAAACGATACTTGACATTAGAAAAGCTCTTAGCAAACGAACTACACGATCTTGTGCTATGCTTAGGATTGGGTCTTGTCCATCACATCATTCTCCTAATGATGTGATCCCGTTATCAATGACATCCAATGTCCATGGTCAGGAAACCATAACCATCTATTGATCAACGAGCTAGTCAACTAGAGGCTTACTAGGGACATGTTGTGGTCTATGTATTCACACATGTATTACGGTTTCCAGTTAATACAATTATAGCATGAACAATAGACAATTATCATGAACAAGGAAATACAATAATAACCATTTTATTATTGCCTCTAGGGCATATTTCCAACAGTCTCCCACTTGCACTAGAGTCAATAATCTAGTTCACATCACTATGTGATTGTAATGAATCCAACACCCATGGGGTTTGTTCATATCTCGCTTGTGAGAGAGGTTATTAGTCAACGGGTCTGAACCTTTCAGATCCGTGTGTGCTTTACAAATCTCTATGTCATCTTGTAGATGCAGCTACCACGCGCTACTTGGAGCTATTCCAAATAACTGCTCTACTATACGAATCCGGTTTACTACTCAGAGTCATCCGGATTAGTGTCAAAGTTTGCATCGACGTAACCCTTTACGACGAACTCTTTTACCACCTCCATAATCGAGAAAATTCCTTAGTCCACTAGTTACTAAGGATAAGTTCGACCGCTGTCATGTGATCCATTCCTGGATCACTCTTGTACCCCTTGACTGACTCATGGCAAGGCACACTTCAGGTGCGGTACACAGCATAGCATACTGTAGAGCCTACGTCTAAAGCATAGGGGACGACCTTCGTCCTTTCTCTCTCTTCTGCCGTGGTCAGGTCTTGAGTCTTACTCAATACTCACACCTTGTAACACAGCCAAGAACTCCTTCTTTGCTGATCTATTTTGAACTCCTTCAAAATCTTGTCACGGTATGTATTCATTTGAAAGTACTATTAAGCGTTTTTGATCTATCCTTATAGATCTTGATGCTCAATGTTCAAGTAGCTTAATCCAGGTTTTCCATTGAAAAACACTTTTCAAATAACCCTGTATGCTTTCCAGAAATTCTACATCATTTCTGATCAACAATATGTTAACAACATATACTCATCAAAAATTCTATAGTGCTCCCACTCACTTCTTTGGAAATACAAGTTTCTCATAAACTTTGTATAAACCCAAAATCTTTGATCATCTCATCAAAGCGTACATTCCAACTCCGAGATGCTTACTCCAGTCCTTAGAAGGATTGCTGGAGCTTTGCATACTTGTTAGCATCTTTCAGGATTGACAAAACCTTCTGGTTGTATCACATACAACCTTTCCTCAAGAAAATCGTCGAGGAAACAATGTTTTGACATCCTATCTGCAAGATTTCATAAATAATGCAGTAACTGCTAATATAATTCCAACAGACTCTTAGCATCGCTACGAGTGAGAAAGTCTCATCGCAGTCAACTCCTTGAACTTGTCGGAAAACATCTTAACGACAAGTCGAGCTTTCTTAATGGTGACACTTACCATCATTGTCTGTCTTCCTTTTAAAATCCATCTGCACCCAACAGCCTTACGACCATCAAGTAGTTCTTCCAAAGTCTATACTTTGTTTTATACATGGATCCTCTCTCGGATTTTATGGCCTCGAGCCATTCGTCGGAATCCGGGCCCATCATCGCTTCTCCATAGCTCGTAGGTTCATTGTTGTCTAGCAACATGACTTCCAAGACAGGATTACGTACCACTCTGAAGTAGCATGCATCCTTGTCGTCCTACGAGGTTTGGTAGTGACTTGATCCGAAGTTTCATGATCACTATCATAAGCTTCCACTTCAATTGGTGTAGGTGCCACAGGAACAACTTCCTGTGCCCTGCTACACACTAGTTGAAGTCATGGTTCAATAACCTCATCAAGTCTCCACCATCCTCCCACTCAATTCTTTCGAGAGAAACTTTTCCTCGAGAAAGGACCCGTTTCTAGAAACAATCACTTTGCTTCCGGATCTGAAATAGGAGGTATACCCAACTGTTTTGGGTATTCTATGAAGATGCATTTATCCGCTTTGGGTTCGAGCTTATCAGCCTGAAACTTTTCCACATAAGCGTCGCAGCCCCAAACTTTTAAGAAACGACAGCTTAGGTTTCTCTAAACCATAGTTCATACGGTGTCGTCTCAACGGAATTGCGTGGTGCCCTATTTAAAGTGAATGCGGTTGTCTCTAATGCCTAACCCATAAACGATAGTGTAATTCGATAAGAGACATCATGGTATGCACCATATCCAATAGGGTGCAGTTATGATGTTCGGACACACCATCACACTATGGTGTTCCAGGCGGTATTAGTTGTGAAACAATTTCCACAATGTCTTAATTGTGTGCCAAACTCGTAACTCAGATATTCATCTCTATGATCATATCACAGACATTTTATCCTCTTGTCACGACGATCTTCAACTTCACTCTGAAATTACTTGAACCTTTCAATAATTCAGACTTGTGTTTCATCAAGTAAATATACTCAGCATCTACTCAAATCATCTGTGAAGTAAGAACATAACGATATCCACTGCATGCCTCAGCACTCATTGGACTGCACACATCAAATGTATTACTTCCAACAAGTTGCTTTCTTGTTCCATCTTACTGAAAACGAGGCCTTTCAGTCATCTTGCCCATGTGGTATGATTTGCATGTCTCAAGTGATTCAAAATCAAGTGAGTCCAAACGATCCATCTGTATGGACTTTCTTCATGCATATATACTAATAGACATGGTTCGCATGTCTCAATCTTTTCAAAAACGAGTGAGTCCAAAGATCCATCAACATGGAGCTTCTTCATGCGTTTTATACCAATATGACTCAAGTGGCAGTGCCACAAGTATGTGGTACTATCATTACTATCTTATATCTTTTGGCATGAACATGTGTATCACTACGATCGAGATTCAATAAACCATTCATTTTAGGTGCAAGACCATTGAAGGTATTATTCAAATAGACAGAGTAACCATTATTCTCCTTAAATGAATAACCGTATTGCGATAAACATAATCCAATCATGTCTATGCTCAACGCAAACACCAAATAACAATTATTTAGGTTTAACACCAATCTCGATGGTAGAGGGAGCATGCGATGCTTGATCACATCAACCTTGGAAACACTTCCAACACATATCGTCATCTCACCTTTAGCTAGTCTCCGTTTATTCCGTAGCCTTTTATTTCGAGTTACCAACACTTAGCAACCGAACCGGTATCTAATACCCTGGTGCTACTAGGAGTACTAGTAAAGTACACATTAATATAATGTATATCCAATATACTTCTGTCGACCTTGCCTACCTTCTCATCTACCAAGTATCTAGGGTAGTTCTGCTTCAGTGACCGTTCCCCTCATTACAGAAGCACTTAGTCTCGGGTTTGGGTTCAACCTTGGGTTTCTTCACTAGAGCAGCAACTGATTTGCCGTTTCATGAAGTATCCCTTCTTTCCCTTGCCCTTCTTGAAACTAGTGGTTTTACTAACCATCAACAATTGATGCTCCTACTTGATTTCTACTTTCGTGGTGTCAAACATCGCGAATAGCTCAAGGATCATCATATCTATCCCTGATTTGTTATAGTTCATCACGAAGCTCTAGTAGCTTGGTGGCAGTGACTTTGGAGAACCATCACTATCTCATCTGGAAGATTAACTCCCACTCGATTCAAGCGATTGTAGTACTCAGACAATCTGAGCACATGCTCAACGGTTGAGCTTTTCTCCCTTAGTTTGCAGGCTTAAGAAACTTGTCAGAGGTCTCATACCTCTTGACGTGGGCACGAGCCTAAAATCCCAATTTCAGCTCTTGGAACATCTCATATGTTCCGCGACGTTTCAAAATGTCTTCGGTGCCTCAATTCTAAACCGTTCAACATTACGCACTGAACTATCACGTAGTCATCAAAACGTGTATGTCAGATGTTCGCAACATCCACAAACGACGCTCGAGGTTCAGCACACCGAGCGGTGCATTAAGGACATAAGCCTTCTGTGCAGCAATGAGGACAATCCTCAGTTTACGGACCCAGTCCGCATAATTGCTACTATCAACTTTCAACTAAATTTTCTCTAGGAACATATCTTAAACAGTAGAACTAAAGCGTAAGCTACGACATAATTTGCAAAGACCTTTTGACTATGTTCATGATAATTAAGTTCATCTAATTATTTAATGAACTCCCACTCAGATAGACATCCCTCTAGTCATCTAAGTGATACATGATCCGAGTCAACTAGGCCGTGTCCGATCATCACGTGAGACGGACTAGTCATCATCGGTGAACATCTCCATGTTGATCGTATCTACTATACGACTCATGTTCGACCTTTCGGTCTCTTGTGTTCCGAGGCCATGTCTGTACATGCTAGGCTCGTCAAGTCAACCTAAGTGTTTCGCATGTGTAAATCTGGCTTACACCCGTTGTATGCGAACGTTAGAATCTATCACACCCGATCATCACGTGGTGCTTCGAAACAACGAACCTTCGCAACGGTGCACAGTTAGGGGGAACACATCTCTTGAAATTTTAGTGAGGGATCATCTTATTTATGCTACCGTCGTTCTAAGCAAATAAGATGTAAACATGACAAACATCACATGCAAATCATAAAGTGACATGATATGGCCAATATCATCTTGCGCCTTTTGATCTCCATCTTCGAGGCGCGGCATGATCACCTTCGTCACCGGCATGACACCATGATCTCCATCATCATGATCTCCATCATCGTGTCTTCATGAAGTTGTCTCGCCAACTATTACTTCTACTACTATGGCTAACGGTTAGCAATAAAGTAAAGTAATTACATGGCGTTTTTCATTGACACGCAGGTCATACAATAAATTAAGACAACTCCTATGGCTCCTGCCGGTTGTCATACTCATCGACATGCAAGTCGTGATTCCTATTACAAGAACATGATCAATCTCATACATCACATATATAATTCATCACATCCTTTTGGCCATATCACATCACATAGCATACCCTGCAAAAACAAGTTAGACGTCCTCTAATTGTTGTTGCATGTTTTACGTGGCTGCTATGGGTTTCTAGCAAGAACGTTTCTTACCTACGCAAAAGCCACAACGGTGATATGCCAATTGCTATTTACCCTTCATAAGGACCCTCTTCATCGAATCCGATCCGACTAAAGTGGGAGAGACAGACACCCGCTAGCCACCTTATGCATCAAGTGCATGTCAGTCGGTGGAACCTGTCTCACGTAAGAGTACGTGTAAGGTCGGTCCGGGCCGCTTCATCCCACAATGCCGCCGAATCAAGATAAGACTAGTAACGGCAAGCAAATTGAACAAATCATCGCCCACAACTACTTTGTGTTCTACTCGTGCATATAATCTACGCATAGACCTAGCTCATGATGCCACTGTTGGAAAACGTAGCAATAATTCAAAATTTTCCTACGTGTCACCAAGATAAATCTAGGAGATGCTAGCAACGAGAGAGAGGGAGTGCATCTTCATACCCTTGAAGATCGCTAAGCGGAAGCGTTACAAGAACGCGGTTGATGGAGTCGTACTCGCGGCGATTCAAATCGCGGAAGATCCGATCTAGCGCCGAACGGACGGCGCCTCCGCGTTCAACACACGTACAGCCCGGGGAAGTCTCCTCCTTCTTGATCCAGCAAGGGGAGAGGAGAAGTTGAGGGAGAACTCCAGCAGCACGACGGCGTGGTGGCAATGGAGCTCGTGGTTCTCCGACAGAGCTTCGCTAAGCACTACGGAGGAGGAGGAGGAGGAGGTGTATGAGGAGGCAGGGCTGCACCAGGGAAGAGGTGCGGCTGCCCTCCCACCCCTCCACTATATATAGGGGCAAGGGGAGAGGGGGAGGCGCCCTAGGGTTTCCCCTAGGGGGCGGCGGCCAAGCAGATTGGATCTCCCTAGGGAAAATCCTAGGGAGACTTGCCCCCCAAGCCAAGTAGGAGGAGGCTTGCCTCCCAAGCCAGGTGGAGGCGCCCCACCTCCCCAAGTAACGTGGGAAAGGGTGTGGGGGGCGCACCACCCCTTAGTGGGCTGGTTTGCCCCTTCCCCTTTGGCCCATGAGGCCCTCCAACACTTGCCGGGGCTCCCGAAACACCTTTCGGTCATGCTGGCCATAGCCTGGTACCCCCGGAACACTTCCGGACTCCAATACCCTTCGTCCAATATATCGATCTTCACCGCCGGACCATTCCGGAACTCCTCGTGATGTCCGGGATCTCATCCGGGACTCCGAACAACCTTCGGTAACCACATACTATTTCCCATAACAACTCTAGCGTCACCGAACCTTAAGTGTGTAGACCCTACGGGTTCGGGAACCATGCAGACATGACCGAGACACCTCTCCGGCCAATAACCAATAGCGGGATCTGGATACCCATATTGGCTCCCACATGTTCCACGATGATCTCATCGGATGAACCACGATGTCGGGGATTCAATCAATCCCGTATACAATTCCCTTTGTCTATCGGCATGTTACTTGCCCGAGATTCGATCGTCGGTATCCCAATACCTCGTTCAATCTTGTTACCGGCAAGTCTCTTTACTCGTTCCGTAACGCATGATCCCGTGGCTAACTCATTAGTCACATTGAGCTCATTATGATGATGCATTACCGAGTGGGCCCAGAGATACCTCTCCGTCATACGGAGTGACAAATCCCAGTCTCGATTCGTGCCAACCCAACAGACACTTTCGGAGATACCTGTAGTGCACCTTTATAGCCACCCAGTTACGTTGTGACGTTTGGTACACCCAAAGCATTCCTACGGTATCCGGGAGTTGCACAATCTCATGGTCTAAGGAAATGATACTTGACATTAGAAAAGCTCTTAGCAAACGAACTACACGATCTTGTGCTATGCTTAGGATTGGGTCTTGTCCATCACATCATTCTCCTAATGATGTGATCCCGTTATCAATGACATCCAATGTCCATGGTCAGGAAACCATAACCATCTATTGATCAACGAGCTAGTCAACTAGAGGCTTACTAGGGACATGTTGTGGTCTATGTATTCACACATGTATTACGGTTTCCAGTTAATACAATTATAGCATGAACAATAGACAATTATCATGAACAAGGAAATACAATAATAACCATTTTATTATTGCCTCTAGGGCATATTTCCAACAGTCTCCCACTTGCACTAGAGTCAATAATCTAGTTCACATCACTATGTGATTGTAATGAATCCAACACCCATGGGGTTTGTTCATATCTCGCTTGTGAGAGAGGTTATTAGTCAACGGGTCTGAACCTTTCAGATCCGTGTGTGCTTTACAAATCTCTATGTCATCTTGTAGATGCAGCTACCACGCGCTACTTGGAGCTATTCCAAATAACTGCTCTACTATACGAATCCGGTTTACTACTCAGAGTCATCCGGATAGTGTCAAAGTTTGCATCGACGCAACCCTTTACGACGAACTCTTTCACCACCTCCATAATCGAGAAAATTCCTTAGTCCACTAGTTACTAAGGATAAGTTCGACCGCTATCATGTGATCCATTCCTGGATCACTCTTGTACCCCTTGACTGACTCATGGCAAGGTACACTTCAGGTGCGGTACACAGCATAGCATACTGTAGAGCCTACGTCTAAAGCATAGGGGACGACCTTCGTCCTTTCTCTCTCTTCTGCCGTGGTCAGGTCTTGAGTCTTACTCAATACTCACACCTTGTAACACAGCCAAGAACTCCTTCTTTGCTGATCTATTTTGAACTCCTTCAAAATCCTGTCACGGTATGCATTCATTTGAAAGTACTATTAAGCGTTTTCGATCTATCCTTATAGATCTTGATGCTCAATGTTCAAGTAGCTTAATCCAGGTTTTGCATTGAAAAACACTTTTCAAATAACCCTGTATGTTTTCCAGAAATTCTACATCATTTCTGATCAACAATATGTTAACAACATATACTCATCAAAAATTCTATAGTGCTCCCACTCACTTCTTTGGAAATACAAGTTTCTCATAAACTTTGTATAAACCCAAAATCTTTGATCATCTCATCAAAGCGTACATTCCAACTCCGAGATGCTTACTCCAATCCTTAGAAGGATTGCTGGAGCTTTGCATACTTGTTAGCATCTTTCAGGATTGACAAAACCTTCTGGTTGTATCACATACAACCTTTCCTCAAGAAAATCGTCGAGGAAACAATGTTTTGACATCCTATCTGCAAGATTTCATAAATAATGCAGTAACTGCTAATATAATTCCAACAGACTCTTAGCATCGCTACGAGTGAGAAAGTCTCATCGCAGTCAACTCCTTGAACTTGCCGGAAAACATCTTAACGACAAGTCGAGCTTTCTTAATGGTGACACTTACCATCATTGTCTGTCTTCCTTTTAAAATCCATCTGCACCCAACAGCCTTACGACCATCAAGTAGTTCTTCCAAAGTCTACACTTTGTTTTTATACATGGATCCTCTCTCGGATTTTATGGCCTCGAGCCATTCGTCGGAATCCGGGCCCATCATCGCTTCTCCATAGCTCGTAGGTTCATTGTTGTCTAGCAACATGACTTCCAAGACAGGATTACGTACCACTCTGAAGTAGCATGCATCCTTGTCGTCCTACGAGGTTTGGTAGTGACTTGATCCGAAGTTTCATGATCACTATCATAAGCTTCCACTTCAATTGGTGTAGGTGCCACAGGAACAACTTCCTGTGCCCTGCTACACACTAGTTGAAGTCATGGTTCAATAACCTCATCAAGTCTCCACCATCCTCCCACTCAATTCTTTCGAGAGAAACTTTTCCTCGAGAAAGGACCTGTTTCTAGAAACAATCACTTTGCTTCCGGATCTGAAATAGGAGGTATACCCAACTGTTTTGGGTATTCTATGAAGATGCATTTATCCGCTTTGGGTTCGAGCTTATCAGCCTGAAACTTTTCCACATAAGCGTCGCAGCCCCAAACTTTTAAGAAACGACAGCTTAGGTTTCTCTAAACCATAGTTCATACGGTGTCGTCTCAACGGAATTGCGTGGTGCCCTATTTAAAGTGAATGCGGTTGTCTCTAATGCCTAACCCATAAACGATAGTGTAATTCGATAAGAGACATCATGGTATGCACCATATCCAATAGGGTGCAGTTATGATGTTCGGACACACCATCACACTATGGTGTTCCAGGCGGTATTAGTTGTGAAACAATTTCCACAATGTCTTAATTGTGTGCCAAACTCGTAACTCAGATATTCATCTCTATGATCATATCACAGACATTTTATCCTCTTGTCACGACGATCTTCAACTTCACTCTGAAATTACTTGAACCTTTCAATAATTCAGACTTGTGTTTCATCAAGTAAATATACTCAGCATCTACTCAAATCATCTGTGAAGTAAGAACATAACGATATCCACTGCGTGCCTCAGCACTCATTGGACTGCACACATCAAATGTATTACTTCCAACAAGTTGCTCTCTTGTTCCATCTTACTGAAAACGAGGCCTTTCAGTCATCTTGCCCATGTGGTATGATTTGCATGTCTCAAGTGATTCAAAATCAAGTGAGTCCAAACGATCCATCTGTATGGACTTTCTTCATGCATATATACTAATAGACATGGTTCGCATGTCTCAATCTTTTCAAAAATGAGTGAGTCCAAAGATCCATCAACATGGAGCTTCTTCATGCGTTTTATACCAATATGACTCAAGTGGCAGTGCCACAAGTATGTGGTACTATCATTACTATCTTATATCTTTTGGCATGAACATGTGTATCACTACGATCGAGATTCAATAAACCATTCATTTTAGGTGCAAGACCATTGAAGGTATTATTCAAATAGACAGAGTAACCATTATTCTCCTTAAATGAATAACCGTATTGCGATAAACATAATCCAATCATGTCTATGCTCAACGCAAACACCAAATAACAATTATTTAGGTTTAACACCAATCTCGATGGTAGAGGGAGCATGCGATGCTTGATCACATCAACCTTGGAAACACTTCCAACACATATCGTCATCTCACCTTTAGCTAGTCTCCGTTTATTCCGTAGCCTTTTATTTCGAGTTACCAACACTTAGCAACCGAACCGGTATCTAATACCCTGGTGCTACTAGGAGTACTAGTAAAGTACACATTAATATAATGTATATCCAATATACTTCTGTCGACCTTGCCTACCTTCTCATCTACCAAGTATCTAGGGTAGTTCTGCTTCAGTGACCGTTCCCCTCATTACAGAAGCACTTAGTCTCGGGTTTGGGTTCAACCTTGGGTTTCTTCACTAGAGCAGCAACTGATTTGCCGTTTCATGAAGTATCCCTTCTTTCCCTTGCCCTTCTTGAAACTAGTGGTTTTACTAACCATCAACAATTGATGCTCCTACTTGATTTCTACTTTCGTGGTGTCAAACATCGCGAATAGCTCAAGGATCATCATATCTATCCCTGATTTGTTATAGTTCATCACGAAGCTCTAGTAGCTTGGTGGCAGTGACTTTGGAGAACCATCACTATCTCATCTGGAAGATTAACTCCCACTCGATTCAAGCGATTGTAGTACTTAGACAATCTGAGCACATGCTCAACGGTTGAGCTTTTCTCCCTTAGTTTGCAGGCTTAAGAAACTTGTCAGAGGTCTCATACCTCTTGACGTGTGCACGAGCCTAAAATCCCAATTTCAGCTCTTGGAACATCTCATATGTTCCGCGACGTTTCAAAATGTCTTCGGTGCCTCAATTCTAAACCGTTCAACATTACGCACTGAACTATCACGTAGTCATCAAAACGTGTATGTCAGATGTTCGCAACATCCACAAACGACGCTCGAGGTTCAGCACACCGAGCGGTGCATTAAGGACATAAGCCTTCTGTGCAGCAATGAGGACAATCCTCAGTTTACGGACCCAGTCCGCATAATTGCTACTATCAACTTTCAACTAAATTTTCTCTAGGAACATATCTTAAACAGTAGAACCAAAGCGTAAGCTATGACATAATTTGCAAAGACCTTTTGACTATGTTCATGATAATTAAGTTCATCTAATTGATGTGTACCTTACTAGTGTTTATAGTAGCCCCTGGGTATTTGATACTTGTTCGGTTGTTAAAAATTAGTAACTCAAAATAGGAGTTACAGAATAAACATAGACTAGTTGAGGGTGAAGTGACGATGTGTGTTGGAAGTGGTTCCAAGATTGATATGATCATCATTGCACACTCCCTATACTTTCGGGATTAGTGTTAAACCTAAATAAATGTTATTTGGCGTTTGCGTTGAGCATGAATATGATTTGATCATGTTTATTGCAATACAGTTATTCATTTAAAGTCAGAGAATAATTGTTGTTCTGTTTACATGAATAAAACCTTCGATGGTCATACACCCAATGAAAATAGTTTGTTGGATCTCGATCATAGTGATACACATATTCATAATATTGAAGCCAAAAGATGCAAAGTTAATAATGATAGTGCAACTTATTTGTGGCACTGCCGTTTAGGTCATATTGGTGTAAAGCACATGAACAAAATCCATGTTGATAGGCTTTTGGAATCACTTGATTATGAATCAGTTGATGCTTGCGAACCATGCCTCATGGGCAAGATGACTAAGACTCCGTGCTCCGGAACAATGGAGCGAGCAACAGACTTGTTGGAAATAATACATACTGATGTATGCAGTTCGATGAGTGTTGAGGCCCGCGGCAAGTATCGTTATTTTCTGACCTTCACACATGATTTGATCAGATATGGGTATATCTACTTGATGAAACATAAATCTGAAACATTTGAAAAGTTCAAATAATTTCAGAGTGAAGTGGAAAATCATCGTAACAAGAAAATAAAGTTTCTACGATCTAATCGTGGAGGAGAATATTTGAGTTACGAATTTGGTCTTCATTTGAAACAATGCGGAATAGTTTCGCAACTCACGCCACCTGGAACACCACAGCATAATGGTGTGTCCGAACATCGTAACCGTACTTTATTAGATATGGTGCAATCTATGATGTCTCTTACCGATTTACCACTATCGTTTTGGGGTTATGCATTAGGGACAGCTGCATTCACGTTAAAATAGGGCACCATCTAAATCCATTGACACGACACTATATGAACTGTGGTTTGGCAAGAAACCAAAGTTGTCGTTTCTTAAAGTTTGGGGTTGCGATGCTTATGTGAAAAAGTTTCATCTTGATAAGCTCAAACCCACATTGGAGAAATGTGTCTTCATAGGATACCCAAAGGAGACTGTTGGGTACACCTTCTATCACAGATCCGAAGGCAAGATATTTGTTGCTGAGAATGGATCCTTTCTAGAGAAGTAGCTTCTCTCGAAAGAAGTGAGTGGGAGGAAAGTAGAACTTGATGAGGTAACTGTACCTGCTCCCTTATTGGAAAGTAGTTCATCACAGAAATCTGTTTCTGTGACTCCTACACCAATTAGTGAGGAAGCTAATGATGATGATCATATAACTTCAGATCAAGTTACTACCGAACCTCGTAGGTCAACCAGAGTAAGATCCGCACCAGAGTAATACGGTAATCCTATTCTGGAGGTCATGTTACTTGACCAAGGCGAGCCTACGAACTATGAAGAAGCGATGGTGATCCCAGATTCCGCAAAATGGCTTGAGGCCATGAAATCTGAGATGGGATCCATGTATGGGAACAAAGTGTGGACTTTTGTTGACTTGCCCGATGATCGGCAAGCCATAGAAAATAAATGGATCTTCAAGAGGAAGAGGGACGCTGATAGTAGTGTTACAATCTACAAAGCTAGACTTATCGAAAATGGTTTTGACAAAGTTCAAGGTGTTGACTATGATGAGATTTTCTCACTCGTAGCGATGCTTAAGTCTGTCCAAATCATGTTAGGAAATTGCTACATTTTATGAAATCTAGCAAATGGATGTCAAAACTACATTCCTTAATGGATTCATTAAAGAAGAGTTGTATATGATGCAACCAGAAGGTTTTGTCGATCCTAAATGTGCTAACAAAATGTGCAAGCTCCAGCGATCCATCTATGGACTGGTGCAAGCTTCTCGGAGTTGGAATATACGCTTTGATGAGTTGATCAAAGCATATAGTTTTATACAGACTTGCGGTAAAGCCTGTATATAAAAGAAAGTGAGTGGGAGCACTACAACATTTCTGATAAATATATGTGAATGACATATTGTTGATCGGAAATAATGTAGAATTTTTTGGAAAGCATAAAGGAGTTTTTGAAAGGAGTTTTTCAAAGAAAGACCTCGGTGAAGTTGCTTACATATTGAGCATCAAGATCTATAGAGATAGATCAAGACGCTTGATAAGTTTTTTCAATGAGTACATACCTTGACAAGATTTTGAAGTAGTTCAAAATGGAACAGTCAAAGAAAGTGTTCTTGCCTGTGTTACAAGGTGTAAAATTGAGTAAGATTCAAAGCCCGACCACGGCAGAAGATATAAAGAGAATAAAAGTCATTCCCTATGCCTCAGCCATAGGTTCTATAAAGTATGCCATGCTGTGTACCAGATCTATTGTATACCCTACACTGAGTTTGACAAGGGAGTACAATAGTGATCTAGGACTAGATCACTGAACATCGGTCAAAATTATCCTTAGTGGAATAAGGATATGTTTCTCGATTATGAAGGTGACAAAAGGTTCGTCATAAAGGGTTACGTTGATACAAGTTTTGACACTGATCCAGATGACTCTCAGTCTCAATCTGGATACATATTGAAAGTGGGAGCAATTAGCTAAAGTAGCTCCGTGCAGAGCATTGTAGACATAGAAATTTGCAAAATACATACGGATCTGAATGTGACAGACCCGTTGACTAAGCTTCTCTCACAAGCAAAACATGATCACACCTTAGTACTCTTTGGGTGTTAATCACATAGCGATGTGAACTAGATTATTGACTCTAGTAAAAACCTTTGGATATTAGTCACATGGCGATGTGAACTAAGCACATGGTCATGAGAACTATTGGTGATAAATCACATGGGGATGTGAACTAGTTTATTGACTCTAGTGCAAGTGGGAGACTGAAGGAAATATGCCCTAGAGGCAATAATAAAGTTATTATTTATTTCCTTATTTCATGATACATGTTTATTATTCATGCTAGAATTGTATTAACCGGAAACATAATACATGTGTGAATACATAGACAAAACAGAGTGTCACTAGTATGCCTCTACTTGACTAGCTCGTTAATCGAAGATGGTTGAGTTTCCTAGCCATGGACATGAGTTGTCATTTGATTAACGGGATCACATCATTAGGAGAATGATGTGATTGACTTGACCCATTCCGTTAGCTTCGCACTTGATCGTTTAGTATGTTGCTATTGCTTTCTTCATGACTTATACATGTTCCTATGACTATGAGATCATGCAACTCCTGTTTACTGGAGGAACACTTTGTGTGCTGCCAAACGTCACAACGTAACTGGGTGATTATAAAGGTGCTCTACAGGTGTCTCCGAAGGTACTTGTTGAGTTGGCGTATTTTGAGATTAGGATTTGTCACTCCGATTGTCGGAGAGCTATCTCTGGGCCCTCTCGGTAATGCACATCACTATAATCCTTGCAAGCAATGTAACTAATGAGTTAGTTGCGGGATGATGCATTACATAACGAGTAAAGAGACTTGCCGGTAACAAGATTGAACTAGGTATTGAGATACCGACGATCGAATCTCAGGCAAGTAATATACCGATGACAAAGGGAACAACGTATGTTGTTATGCGGTTTGACCGATAAAGATCTTCATAGAATATGTGGGAGCCAATATGAGCATCCAGGTTCCGCTATTGGTTATTGACCGGAGACATGTCTCGGTCATGTCTACATAGTTCTCGAACCCGTAGGGCCCGCACGCTTAAAGTTCGGTCACGATCGGTATTATGAGTTTTTGTGTTTTGATGTACCGAAGGTAGTTCAGAGTCCCGGATATGATCACGGACATGACGAGGAGTCTCGAAATGGTCGAGACTTAAAGATCGATATATTGGACGACTATGTTCGGACACCGGAAAGGTTCCGGAAGGTTTTGGACATATACCGGAGTACCGGGGGGTTACCGAAACCCCCGGGGAGTTAATTGGGCCTCATGGGCCTTAGTGGGAGAAGAGGAGGGGCGGCCAGGGCAGCCGCGCGCCCCCTCCCCCTCTAGTCTGAATTGGACAAGGAGGGGGGGCGGCGCCCCCCTTTTTCCTTCTCCTCCTCTCTCCCTTCCTTCCCTTCTCCTACTCCAACAAGGAAAGGAGGAGTCCTACTGCCGGTGGGAGTAGGACTCCCCCCTTGGTGCGCCCTCCTTGACCGGCTGCCTCTCCCCCCTTGCTCCTTGATATACGGGGGCAGGGGGCACCTCTAGACACACAAGTTGATCTATTGATCTCTCCCAGCCGTGTGCGGTGCCCCCCTCCACCATATTCCACCTCGGTCATATCGTAGCGGTGCTTAGGCGAAGTCCTGCGTTGGTAGCAACATCATCACTGTCATCACATCGTCGTGCTGACGGAACTCTCCCGTGAAGCTCTGCTGGATCAGAGTCCGCAGGATGTCATCGAGCTGAACGTGTGCTGAACTCGGAGGTGCCGTACATTTGGTACTTGGATCGGTCGGATCGTGAAGACGTACGACTACATCAACCGCGTTGTGCTAACGCTTCCGCTTTCGGTCTACGAGGGTACGTGGACAACACTCTCCCCTCTTGTTGCTATGCATCACCATGATCTTGCGTGTGCGTAGGAATTTTTTTGAAATTACTACGTTCCCCAATAGTAACGTGGGCATGCCTTCTCGGCCGCGTACGTGACGTTTGCATCATAGGGTGCACCACAATAGGCAATGTCAGCACATGTCTTGTTCCAACAACCATGTGTGCTCGTTATTACCATCGCACACGCTTCTTTTGATTATAATGTGTATGCCCGTCTTGCGCACACACGTTGATCTATCTAACTGTTTTTGTTTGTTGTGGCTAATCGCAAACAGTTCATCCGTGTGAAGAGTATGCCATCAATCGCGGACACTTTGATCTGGCTAACCCGTTTCTGTTCTGTTGCCTAATCGCAAACAGTTAATCCTTCTGAAGCGTATGGCCTCAATCGCACACACCTTTATCTAGCTGCCCGTTTCTATTGTTCCTCCTCATCACAATCAGTTCATCCGAGTGAACCGTATGTTGTATATCGCACACGCCTTCATCTGGCTGCCCATTTCTTTTGTTCCGCCTCATCGCAAACAGTTCATTGAACTGAACCGTATGCCCTACATTGCACACGCAATTAAAATCAGAACCGTGTTTGATGCATCCGGCATAGCAAACGTTTTGCACCTATTCTGACGGTTCTTTTACACCACTGTTTTTGATTATTGCATCGCACACAGTTTCGTCGAAGGGTCTCTGATCGTAGTGTCGCGTTAGCAGCAACCTGCAGTAGTGAAATCGCCATGTGACTAACCCTCAAAGACTTTACTAGAGTCAATAATCTAGTTTACATCGCCATGCGATTAACACTCAAAGAGTACTAAGGTGTGATCATGTTTTGCTTGTGAGAGAAGTTTAGTCAATGGGTGTGCCACATTCAGAGTAGTGCGTATCTTGCAAATTTCTATGTCTACAATGCTTTGCATGTAGCTACTCTAGCTAATTGGTCCAACGTTCAATATGTATCCAGATTGAGACTCAAAGTCATCTGGATTGGTGTCAAAGCTTGCATCGACATAACCCTTTACAACGAACTCTTCATCACCTCCATAACCGAGAAACATTTCCTTTGTCCTCTTTAAGTCACCTAAGGGTAATATTGACCGCTATCCAGTGATCTACTCCTTGATCACTATTGTACCCCCTTGCCAAATTCATGGCAAGGTACACAATAGGTCAGGTACACAGCATGGCATACTTTATAAAACCTATGGCCGAGGCATAGGGAATGATTTTCATTCTCTCTCTATCTTCTGTCGTGGTCGGGCTTTGAGTCTTACTCAACTTCACACCTTGTAACACAGGCAAGAACCCTTTCTTTGCCTGATCTATTTTGAACTTCTTCAAAACTTTGCCAAGGTATGTGCTATGTGAAAGTCCTATTAAGCGTCTTGATCTATCCCTATAGATCTTGATGCCCAATATATAAGCAGCTTCACCGAGGTCTTTCATTGAAAAATTCGTATTCAAGTATCCTTTCATGCTATCGAGAAATTCTATATCATTTCCAATCAACAATATGTCATCCACATATAGTATCTGTCGCGGGAAACCATGGGCACCTATGGGACCAAGAGCCCTTTTCTGGTTCGGTGGGGGGATACGTTGCACAAAGACCGGAGAAGCGTGGAACAGCACGACGGAGATTACACGGGCAGTTTTTACCCAGTTTTGGGCCACCGCGAGGCGTAAAACCCTACTCCTACTTTGGTGGATAAAAATGGTGGTGAGCGCAGCACGCTAGCCCGACAGGGTTGCCTCGGGGCGAGAGCGGCTACGCGCGTATGAGTGTGTAAGGGTCCGAATCAGCCAACCCTTTCTCCGGTTGCCTTGGGCCTCCTTTTATAGATCAAGGGGTCACCACAGTAGCAAATCGGTCATTATGCACCGAATAGATAGCAAACAGTGATATCATACCTAACTCTGCAGGCTGACAGAGTGCATTAAATGCACCGCTCAATGTCACATCACAGCTTGCCCGGCAGGCCCTGCCGGGCTGTTTTGCCAGCTTCGCGCCTGCTTGCTTGACACGTCTCAGGACGGGTGTCACTTGGAGGTGTTTTCTGTAGGAAGCGGCTGCCATGTGGCAAATAGCAGCTACTTAGTCACTTTGGAGCTTGACACCGCACTGATCAATGTCGTGCGTCGTGATGAGGTGGTGCGATGGAGTGGTTTGCCTCCGTAAGCCCCGGAAGGCCTGCCGGGATGATCCGAAAGCTTGCTTCCAGGGGTAACCCCATCTTTGCTAGGCTCGCCTGCCCGGCAAGGGAGGTCTTTTCTTTAGCGATATCTTGCTTCTCTGGCTAGTCTTGGTCCTCTTGATCTGCATGTTGGTCCTTTGAAGAACTGACCTCTTGTGCTTCAATCTGATCTTGGTGTTGTGATCTTGTTCTTGTTCCTACGCACAGTCTGGGCAACAGACCCAGGGTTTGTTACACCCACAGGAGCCCCCGGGCCTGGCCCGAATGCGCTGCCGGGCGTCGTCGGGGTAGGCCCTAACCAGTGACAGGTAGGGGCGTGGAAGTGGCTGGCCCCTTGAGATCTTCTTCGCTTCTTCATTAACTTAAACCCGGGTTGGTTTCTGGTTTTCCCGCGCGTCGTGCCGAGCGTTATGGAAAAAACCAGATCGTGGCCCGGGGATTGCCCATGCCCCACGATCATGGGGCGGAAACTGCCATTCCACTCGCCTCCCGCCCCAGCCGCATTGATACGTCTCCAACGTATCCATAATTATTTTTGTTCCATGCTGTTATATTATCATTCTTGTATGTTTTACAATCATTTTATATCATTTTTTGGGACTAACCTATTGACATATTGCCAGTTGTTTTCTGCTTGTTTTTTACATAGCAGGAAATCAATACCAAACAGAGTCCAAACACAGCGAACCTTTTTGTGGATTTTTTCTGGACCAGAAGACGCCTGTTGGGCCAATGAAATACCACAGGGGTGCACCGAGGGGAGCACAACCCACCAGGGCGCGCCTGGGGGCCCAGGCACGCCTAGGTGGGTTGTGCCCACCTAGGTGGCCTCCCGCACCGCCTCTTTGCTCTATGAATACCCCAATATTCCAGAAACCCTAGGGAAGTCGACAAAAATCAATTCCAGCCGCCGCAAGTTCCAGAACCACCAGATCCAATCTAGACACCATCACGGAGGGGCTCATCATCTTCATTTGTGCCTCTCCGATGATGCATGAGTAGTTCATTGTAGACCTACGGGTACGTAGTTAGTAGCTAGATGGCTTCCTCTCTCTCTCTCTCTCTCTCTCTCTTGATTCTCAATACAACGGTGTCTTGGAGATCTATTTGATGTAACTCTTTTTGCGGTGTGTTTGTTGGGATCCGATGAACTTTGAGTTTATGATCAGATCTATGTTTTTATCCATGAAAGTTATTTGAGTCTTTTGATCTCTAATATGCATGATTACTTATAGCCTCGTATTTCTTCTCTGATATTTGGGTTTTGTTTGTCCAACTTGATCTATTTATCTTGCAATGGGAGAGCTGCTTTGTGATGGGTTCGATCTTACGGTGCTTGATCCCAGTGGCAGAAGGGGAACCGACACGTATGTATCATTGCTATTAAGGATAACAAGATGGGGTCTATTTCTACATAAATATATCTTGTCTACATCATGTCATCGTTCTTATTGCATTACTCCGTTTCTCCATGAACTTAATACACTAGATGCATGCTGGATAGTGGTCGATGTGTGGAGTGATAGTAGTAGATGCAGGCAGGAGTTGGTCTACTAATCTTGGACGTGATGCCTATATAATGATCATTGCTTGGATATCGTCATGATTATTTGAAGTTCTATCAATTTCCCAACAGTAGCTTGTTTACCCACCGTATGCTATTTTTCTCGAGAGAAGCCAGTAGTGAAATCTACGGCCCTTGGGTCTCTTCTTTATTATATTTGCCTTTGCGCTCTATTTTTATTTGATTTTATTTCCAGATCTATTAATCCAAAAATACACAAATACCTTGCTGCAATTTATTGTTATTTATTTTATCTTGTGTTCCCGCGAGATGTATTTATCCAATCTACTACAATTTTGCCTATCTTTTTACCCGTGAGGGATTGACAACCCCTCTCTTATGTCGGGTTGCAAGTATTTGTTCTTTGTGTGTAGGAGCTGTTTACGTGGTGTTGCGTGGTTCTCCTACTAGTTGGATAACCTTGGTCTCATCACTGAGGGAAATACCTACCGTAGCTGTGTTGCATCATCCCTTCCTCTTTTGGGAAATATCGATGTAGTTCAAGCGACATCAAAAGGAATTTATGGCGCCGTTGCCGGGGAGACATCATCAACATCTACTAGGTTCGTAATCAAAAATCTCATCTCCTTGCAATTTACATTATTTGCCATTTGCCTCTCGTTTTCATCTCCCCCACTTCACAAAAATTTGCCGTTTTATTCGGTATCTTTATCGTTCGCCTTTTTCTCGTCAGATCTATTGTTTGCTATCTCTACTTGTGTTACCATGTGCCTTCTATTTGCTTGCTAATAATCTATTGCTATGGATCCTCATCCACTTGCTGATCTTTTCGAAAGATCCAATTATGATGAACCAATTGCTAGTGATTTGAGTTCACTAGATTATCTTTGTGAAGTTTTGCTTGAGATATATGAATCTGAAAATTGTGATGAAGTGTTAAACGCAGAAATTTATAAAGTGATTCATGATAGCTCCTTGAATGAAAAGCATGATTGCAATGATGTTATTATAAATTCTATTAATGTCAATTGTGCTAATAATATACAAAACCCCAAGCTTGGGGATGCTAATTTTGATATGTCTACTACTTATTGCAATGATCATGATTGGGGTGATAATATTTCTTATGATCTTGAAAATTTATTTATGCCTCATGATGTATGATATTGATAATAATGTTTGCAATAATATTGAAAGTGGGTTTGGAGAGGTCATAACTTTAGTTGATGTTAATCCCACTATTTTGGAAGATTATAAAACTTTTATGCATGTGGATCATGAAGAGAAAATTTTATATGATGGCTACATTGTCGAATTTTATTATGGTCCTACATATACTTAATTATGAGAGAGGAAAATATGATTGTAGAAATTTTCTTGTTACTAAGTTACCTCTCGTTATGTTGAGATTGCTATTGTTTCTTTCGTCTTCCTTGCATATGCTAAATATTCTTGTCTTGATAATTTGTTTGCATATAAAATGCCTATGCATAGGAAGTATGTTAGAATTAAATGTGTTTGTCACATGTTTTATGATGCTCACTTTGCGTTGCAATTATTATCTTTCATGTGAGCATCAATAAAATCCCAAGCCTATCTTGATGGCTATAAAGAAAGAGCTTGTTGGGAGCCAACCCAATGGATAAAATTTATTTTTGTCTTTTTTTCTGTTTTTGAGTGTTTGCAAAATTATGCTACTGTTATGATTGTGTTTTTTGTGTTTTAGTTAGTGTTTGTGCCAGGCAAAGCCTTTGGGATCATGTTGGGTGATAGTTTATTTGATCTAGCTGAAAAATAGAAACTTTGGCGCTCACAAAAATAATTCTCATTTTTAACAGAAGCGTGATAAAATATTGATTCTTTTTTTCATAAGTTCCAGTGGACGCAGAGCCAACAAGTGCAGTTTTTTAGCGTAAGGCCAGGTTACAAAAAGGCCTATTTTGATAAGCAAGGCATTGCAAACAAATAGGTAGAGCAGAGAGCTAACCTAAGGAGCGAGCTTGTTGTAGTTGGTCTAAAGGGGGAAAGAAGATTAATATACAAATTGCTCACGTTGTCCTAATTTTTCAGAATTTTTGGAGTTACAGAAGTATTTGAAATATCAAGATTGCTACAGACTGTTCTCTTATTGACAGATTCTATTTTCTTTGCGTTGTGTGCTTGTTTTGATGATTCTATGGTTTTTTTGAAGAGTTTTTGCCATAGAAAAGTTGGAATACGTAGATATAATGAAAAAAATATGAACGGGTTTGCAAAAGTACTTATAGTAGTGATTTGCGTTCTTATGCTAACGGATCTCACAAAGGTTTTGTTGAGTTTTGTGTGATTGAAGTTTTCAAGTTTTGGGTGATTTTACGATGGATGAAGGAATAAGGATTATGTCACGACCGGATTTTCGGGATATTAATTTCCCAGAAAAATGGCCTTTGTGCTCACCAGCCCCAGGATTACCGTTAGCTGATGAGGCACCAACTCGATACAAGAATTCCAAGCAAAGTACAAAATATGTAGTACAAGACCATTGTGGCCTAGGAGTACAACACTTGGTTTCTAATGGTTGATGGCGGAAGCGGTTTGTGGTACATCTGCGTCCATGGGACTCCATTTCCCACAGGAACAGCTGACCAGGATAACTCCTATCTTCGCGAGGCTGCTATCGTCAACGCGTAGGTTCCGGGGCTGCCGTTGTAACGCTCTTCTCCACGCAAGAAATATAGCCAAGACAATAGCCAGGGACAAGCCAGTGAGTACGTTTGAATGTACTCGCAAACATTAAGAACACGGGTATAATATCATGCTCTGAAATAATCATGATTATACATCTGTCACAAATTAAATGAAAATCTGAGATGCACGCATGCGGGAAGAAACATGAACATGCAATATGGGAGTAAAATAGAATGCTCTGACCGAGTGTCTGAAATGACTCCTCGAGAAATTTCAAATAAATTAACAATGCCGCAGTCGGGCGTCTGAGCGACACCACATAAAGGGCTTATAAAGAATACTTAAATAACAAACATGCCGCAGTCGGGCGTCTGAGCGACGCCGCATAAAGGGCTTATAAAGGATAAATAAATAACAAACATGCCGCAGTCGGGCGTCTGAGCGACGCCACATAAAGGGCTTATAAAGGATAAACACGGTGAATATCCAGGAGGTAGAACCGTCCCAAGGATACTCATAATTCAAGTAATGTAAATGGTTAGTCCATAATAATATTAAACATAATCCACGAATGACATAGGTAAAAAAATCAATGTTCTAGGATATCCGTTAATCCATCCGAAGACCGTCACTGTGATCTAGTTAAGCCGTGTCTCCATCCGAATACCGTTACCATGATCTAGTCAAGCCGTGTCTCCATCCGAATACCGTTACTATGATCTAGTCAAGCCGTGTCTCCATCCGAATACCGTTACTATGATCTAGTCAAGCCGTGTCTCCATCCGAATACCGTTACCATGATCTAGTCAAGCCGTGTCTCCATCCGAATACCGTTGCTAGATCCATCTCAGACTGTAGTCCTACTCATGGACAATGGCTAACTGGGTAGATATATCCTCTGCAGAGGGCGTACTCTTTACCCACGAGTAATGGATTTATTTAGCCCATCGGGACTAATTCCGCCTACGGCCTTTTAATTGAAAACACGCCTGACCTGCACACACCAGCTTAACTTACCGGTGTCTGGAATCACCCACGACACCTGCCAAGCAAAACTCTAAGTGGGGAGGCTACAACCTCGACGTAGCATGGGATCAAATTTATATTCGCGCGCTCTAAAGGGTGCCCCCCTCTCGGTCCCAACCGGAAACACCCATGCCCCCGGACCAGGTGGCCTGCCTACCGGAGGCCTCCGGTATCTTCCACCATGGCCTCTCTGTACGGTGTGTACTTTGGTAAGGGGTTGACAACTTACTGAACCGTACCCTACCCGCGGCAGGGACAAGTGGTAGTACAAAACAAGTAGGGGAAGTCACCAAACAAGACTCAACTTATGACCGACTCAGATGATCCAAGTATTCACCAAAAGATAACATAACCAAAATATTACCATTAACCGACAGAGTCACTGCTCATCAAAACTCGTCATGCCATAACATGCCATACCGGACGTACTCGCCTCAACGAGGAACTAGGGACAAGCTCGTGTCTACCCAAGATCACGACTTTCCGGGCTTCCTTCCGGTATGCATGAGAAGCTCACGAGGATGAACACTATCACCAGCATATCCATTACTAACAACAAAACATCTCCAATGTGCATTCATGCAATGTGACTATACCGTTGCATAAGAATAACGTATGCTCCAAGTCAAAGTGGTGTTGTAACCGCATCAGAACACCACACAAAAATATTATGCCCGAGTTCAGAAATGCTTGCCTTCAAGAGTATGCAAAGGGTGCACTTTTTTGGAAGCTTTCCCTTCTCTCCAAAATCCTATTTTGAGAAATATTCAAATAACAAATAATTCAAACACAGTACAAAAAGTTGTCTCAAATATTTTTGAAATAAATCTTAAACTAAACTAGATGAAATTTGAGAGAGGTAGGAAAAAGAATCAACTCATTTGGGGTTTTATTTTAAAAGTTATAGCCAGTCAAAAATCAGTCAAACTTCTGTTTTTAAATAAAACCAGATAAGAAAACGTTTCGGGAAAAATACGCTTTCGCAGCAGAGGAGACGTACTCGGGGACTCTGCGCTATCACTTAACCAGAGCAGACGGCGCGCGGGTCACTGACAATGGGTCCAGAGGGCCCACTGGTCAGGTTTGACCATTCATCCCTCTCCCTCCTCTTCTCTGCCGAACGGGAGCGGGACTCCGGCGATCGCCGGTGATGAACGGCGACTCCTCGAGGGCACCTGAGGGCAGGGATGGACCCGCCAGACCGAGGCAGTCCTCTCGGTGGGCGCTAGGCAGGTGGGGACGGAGGAGGTCACCGGCGGCGAGCTCCGCGGCGGACGGAGGCTCGGCAGCAAAGTGAGCTTGGGCTCCGGTGATCTCCGATCGAAGCTGAGACGCTGGGCAGCTCCGCTAGGACAAGAGGAAGCGATTGGTGGCGCTGGATAGGCGAGGGAGTGCCTGTCTGCGACGTATTTCATCGGAGCTCGACGGCGGCCGAACTTGCCGGAGTTGGGGAAGATGGCCTCTTCCGGCCAATCCACTGCTTGGGGAGCTCTAGAGGGAAGGCTGGAGGTCGCCTGAGGTCTTGAACGAGTACGGGGATCCCTTAAATAGGCGCTCAAGGCTGGACTGCGGCGGCTGAGGATAAGATCGCCGGCGACAGCCGTGCTGTAGCTGCAGGGCGACGTGGCGGCGAAGAGCGCGTGCCGACGAGCTTCGGGATAAGACCGAGCTGTTCATAGGGGCAGCTGGCGCGCTGGTGTGGTTTTGGGCGGTGCCGAAAATGGCAGAGCCTCACTGCCGACGCCGGCGTGCCGCCAAGAGCTCTGCCAGCGGCGCTGTGGGGTGCCAGGGGGTGGCGTGGAGAGTGGGTGAGGTAGTGCGTGGTTCAGCGGGCGAGCAGGGGCTAGGGACGGGACGCGACGAGGGCGGCAGTGGCTCAGTGCGCGCGCGTGCAAAACGTGCGCTCTGGGCGCGCCCAGAGCACGCACGGGACATGCTCGACGAAATGCCAGGGCGTCCTAGAGTGCGAGAGTGAGGCTGGCAATTAACAGGACTAGGATAGGGGTAGCTAGGAGCTTAGTGGACAAGGTTGCTGGGTTAGTGGATCAAGATCATAGTGCAAACTAGGAAACATGCCCAAAACTGACTGTGCACACTAAGTGTTCGACAGAATGCCAAGGGCATTTAGGCAACTCTTGGAGTGGCCAAAATCTCCAGATCAGGGTCTCTTTAGATGTAGATGATGATGGTAAGATCACTTGGGCAAAACCAGAAACTTGCTAGTGTAAGTTTTGCAAAACTTCAGTTTTGGCCAGAAAGAACAGGGGCTCATTGCAGGCACTTAAAATCCTCCAATGGGTCCAATCTCCTGGTCTTAAGGGTTTTGCAGGGAGGGCTTCAAGTAGGAAAAAGCTCAGGGTCACTAGAGCAAAATAAAATAGGGTTGCAGTACAAATCACCAAACTGGACCAGAATGAAAAAGAGGTTGATTCACTCAAATTTTTCAAAGAACAACATTGGGTTTTTGCATGAAGGTGAATTGTATGCATCTACTGACATCTCCAAACATTTGGAAGAATTTTTAAAGGAATATTTAAATAGGTTGTAGTGCAAAAATGCCTACTGGACCAGATTTGAAAAGTTGGTATAGAGCTCAAAATCTCCAATGACCACAAGATATTTTTGTATAAAAGTGATGTGGAAACATCACATGACATCCCCAAATTTTGGTGGAAATTTTAAATGCATTTGTCAAATGGTTGCAGTGCAAAAAGGGGCTCCAAAATTATGAAAGGTCATTTTAAAGGCATTAAAGTTTCATGGAAATTAATTATGCAAATAAAACCACTGATAAAGAATTGTTTTTACAAAAGGGCATATAAGTCCAATAAAACTTTTGGAAAGTTCCACTTGAGGTAAAACCCATAATATCCAAAGAGTAAACCTAGACAAATGGAAAAGTTTTATTTCCTGGCAAAATTTTAGTTGATAAAACAAGGTCAAAATTTTGGGGTGTCACAGATTAGCAAAAGGCTAAGCTTGGGGATGCCCATGGCACCCCAAGATAATATTCAAGAAGTATCAAGCAACTAAGCTTGGGGATGCCCCTGAGTGGCATCCCCTCTTTCTTCTAACGACCATAGGTATTTTACTTGGAGCTATATTTTTATTCGTCACATATTATGAGTTTTGCTTGGAGCGTCTTGTATGATATGGGTCTTTGCTTGTTTTGCTTTTTATTTTAAGTCATGAATCCTTGCTGGACACACCTATTTGAGGGAGCCAAAATTATGCTATGACTTGTTAGAATTGCTCTCTATGCTTCACTTAAATCTTTATGAGCTGTGGAATTGCTCTAGTGCTTCACTTATATCTTTTTTAGCACGGTGTGCTTTAGTATTTTTGAAGAAATGGTCTCATGCTTCACTTAGATTTATTCGAGAGTTAGTAATTTTTTTAAGAAATTCTCTCTTGCTTTACTTAAATTATTTTGAGATAAATAAATATGATGCTCATGTTCTTCACTTATATTTGTTTGAGCTTATTAAAAAAGGGGCAACATATGAAACTAGTCCCAAAGTGATAGATATCCAAGGAGGATATAATAAAAACTTTCATGAAGATCATTGGACAAAATAAACTTGATTCTTTGTAATAGGTTTGAGATATGATGATATGATATGTGAGTCATGTTGATGAGTAATTATGCTTTAGTAAGAATATTGGTGTTAAGATTTGTGATTCCCTATGCAAGCACGAAAGTCAATAGTTATGCAATGAAATTACATCCTACTTGTGGTGCATTATTCGGTGTTAGTTATGCTTAATACTCGCTTATGAGATTTTTCGTTTCTTGGTTGGATGCTTCTCAATCTTTTTGCTAGCCTTCACTTGCACTAAGTATGACACTACTTGTGCATCCAAAATCCTTTAAACCAGTGTTGCCACATGAGTCCACCATACCTACCTATATGCGGTATTCTTTTGCCGTTCTAAGCAAATTTGTATGTGCCATCTCTAATTTTCAAAATAAATTTCTCTTTTGTGTGCTCGTACCGCTCATGAAACGGTAGGGGGTGGCTAATATATTTCCATGCTAGATGTGTTATTCTCAAGATGACTGTTTATTCACTTGTCATTGCACGAGAGTACGGCAAAGGTTTTAGGGATGCTTAGTCCCGAAATGAAAAATGAATTTACTTTATGTTGTCAAATAATAAATTCCTTGGAAAGTGTTGGTATGGAAGGCACCCGTGGATACGGTTAGCCATGGAAAGTAAAAGTATGGTGGAAAAAGGAATAAACTTTATTTTTTGTTTGGGAACCGCTTATGATATATCTACCATGGAAAGTATTGGGAACTACTCAATCGTTTTCGTTGCCAGGAAAAGCATGCCTCCCAAAATGTTTTTATCTATCTTTTTCACTTTGAGATCTGGCACCTCTACAAATCCCTACTTCCCTCCGTGAAGGGCCTTTCTATTTACTTTATGCAATTTTTATTTTTATTTGAGTCTCCATCTTCTCTTATAAAGCACCAACTAAGGGGCACTATGATCGTAGTTGAGCATTGGGTGTAGCTAATATGCGAGTGTGTTTCATGAATGGATCAATGATTGAGCATAATGGGCTTGGGATAACTTGCTTTAGTGTTGATATTTTGAAAGACATGGTTGCTTGTTGATATGCTTGAGTACTAAAGTCCTCATGTTAAAACTAGACTATTTCTATGAACCATATAAAAGTCCAAATGTCCATGCTACAAAGAATATGTGATGAACATGTTAGGGAGCATTCCACATCAAAAATTCTATTTTTATCATTTACCTACTCGAGGACGAGCAGGAATTAAGCTTGGGATGCTGATACGTCTCCAACATATCTGTAATTTTTTTATTGTTCCATGCTGTTATATTATCATTCTTGGATGTTTTACAATCATTTTATATCATTTTTTGGGACTAACCTATTGACATAGTGCCTAGTGCCAGTTGCTGTTTTTCTTCTTGTTTTTTACATCGCAGGAAATCAATACCAAACGGAGTCCAAATGCAGCGAAACTTTTTGTGGATTTTTTCTGGACCAGAAGCTAGCTATTTGGCCAAAGAAGTACCAGAGGGGTGCTCCGAGGGGAGCACAACCCACCAGGGCGCACCTGGGGGCCCAGGCGCGCCCAGGTGGGTTGTGCCCACCTTAGTGGCCTCCCGCACCGCCTCTTTGCTCTATAAATACCCCAATATTCCAGAAACCCTTGGGGAGTCGACGAAAATCAATTCCAGCCACCGCAAGTTCCAGAACCACCGGATCCAATCTAGACACCATCACGGAGGGGTTCATCATCCTCATTGGTGCCTCTCCGATGATGCGTGAGTAGTTCATTCTAGACCTACGGGTCAATAGTTAGTAGCTAGTGTTGGGGAACGTAGCAGAAATTCAAAATTTTCTACGCATCACCAAGATCAATCTATGGAGTTTACTAGCAACGAGAGGTAAGGAGTGCATCTGCATACCCTTGTAGATCGTGAGCGGAAGCGTTCAAGAGAACGGGGTTGATGGAGTCGTACTCGTCGTGATCCAAATCACCGATGATCCTAGCGCCGAACGGACGGCACCTCCGCGTTCAACACATGTACGGAGCAGCGACGTCTCCTCCTTCTTGATCCAGCAAGGGGGGAGGAGAGGTTGATGGAGATCCAGCAGCACGACGGTGTGGTGGTGGATGTAGCGAGATTCCAACAGGGCTTCGCCAAGCGCTGCGGGAGGAGGGAGATGTGTCACGGGAGGGAGAGGGAGGCGCCAGGGCTTAGGGTTTGCTGCCCTCCCTCCCCCCCACTATATATAGGGCCAAGGGAGAGGGGGGGCAGCCTTGGCCCTTCCTCCAAGGAAGGGTGCGGCCAGGGAGGAGTCCATCCTCCCCAAGGCACTTCGGAGGTGCCTTCCCCCTTTAGGACTCTCCCTTTCCCTTATCTCTTGGCGCATGGGCCTCTTGGGTCTGGTGACCTTGGCCCATATAGGCCAGGTGCACACCTCTACAGCCCATGTGGCCCCCCGGGGCTGGTGGACCCCCTTGGTGGACCCCCGGACCCCTTTCGGCACTCCCGGTACAATACCGATAATCCGCGAAACTTTTCCGGCGACCAAAATAAGACTTCCCATATATAAATCTTTACCTCCGGACCATTCCGGAACTCCTCGTGACATCCGGGATCTCATCCGGGACTCCGAACAACTTTCGGGTTACCGCATACTAATATCTCTATAACCCTAGCGTCACCGAACCTTAAGTGTGTAGACCCTACGGGTTCGGGAGACATGCATACATGACCGAGACGACTCTCCAGTCAATAACCAACAGCGGGATCTGGATACCCATGTTGGCTCCCACATGCTCCTCGATGATCTCATCAGATGAACCACGATGTCGAGGATTCAATCAATCCCGTATACAATTCCCTTTGTCTATCGGTATGGTACTTGCCCGAGATTCGATTGTCGGTATCCCGATACCTTATTCAATCTCATTACCGGCAAGTCTCTTTACTCGTTCCGTAACACATCATCCCGTGATCAACTCCTTGGTCACATATTGTGCACATTATGATGATGTCCTATCGAGTGGGCCCAGAGATACCTCTCCGTTTACACGGAGTGACAAATCCCAGTCTCGATTCGTGCCAACCCAACAGACACTTTCGGAGATACCTGTAGTGCACCTTTATAGCCACCCAGTTACGTTGTGAAGTTTGGTACACCCAAAGCATTCCTACGGTATCCGGGAGTTGCACAATCTCATGGTCTAAGGAAATGATACTTGACATTAGAAAAGCTCTTAGCAAACGAACTACACGATCTTGTGCTAAGCTTAGGATTGGGTCTTGTCCATCACATCATTCTCCTAATGATGTGATCCCGTTATCAACGACATCCAATGTCCATGGTCAGGAAACTGTAACCATCTATTGATCAACGAGCTAGTCAACTAGAGGCTTACTAGGGACATGGTGTTGTCTATGTATCCACACATGTATCTGAGTTTCCTATCAATACAATTTTAGCATGTAATAAACGATTATCAAGAACAAGGAAATATAATAATAACCTATTTATTATTGCCTCTAGGGCATATTTCTAACAGCTAGATGGCTTCCTCTCTATCTCTTTTGATTCTTAATACAATGGTCTCTTGGAAATCTATTTGATGTAACTCTTTTTGCGGTGTGTTTGTTGGGATCCGATGAACTCTGAGTTTATGATCAGATCTTTGTTTTTATCCATGAAAGTTATTTGAGTCTTTTGATCTCTTATATGCATGATTACTTATAGCCTCGTATTTCTTCTCCGATATTTGGGTTTTGTTTGTCCAACTTGATCTATTTATCTTGCAATGGGAAGAGGTGCTTTGTGATGGGTTTGATCTTACGGTGCTTGATCCCAGTGACAGAAGGGGAACCGACACGTATGTATAGTTGCTATTAAGGATAACAAGACGGGGTCTATTTCTACATAAATAGATCTTGTCTACATCATGTCATCGTTCTTATTGCATTACTCCGTTTCTCCATGAACTTAATACACTAGATGCATGCTGGATAGCGGTCGATGTGTGGAGTAATAGTAATAGATGCAGGCAGGAGTCGGTCTACTAATCTTGGACGTGATGCTTATATAATGATCATTGACTAGATATCGTCATGATTATTTGAAGTTCTATCAAGTACCCAACAGTAATTTGTTTACCCACCGTATGCTATTTTTCTCGAGAGAAGCCACTAGTGAAATCTACGGCCCCCAGGTCTCTTCTTTATTATATTTGCCTTTGCGATCTATTTTTATTTGCTTTTATTTTCAGATCTATTAATCCAAAAATACCAAAATACCTTGCTGCAATTTATTGTTATTTATTTTATCGCGCGTTCCCGCGAGGTCTATGTATCCAATCTACTACAATTTTACCTATCTTTTTACCCGTGAGGGATTGACAACCCCTCTCTTACGTCGGGTTGGAAGTATTTGTTCTTTGTGTGCAGGAGCTGTTTATGTGGTGTTGCGTGGTTCTCCTACTTGTTCGATAACCTTGGTCTCATCACTGAGGGAAATACCTACCGTAGTTGTGCTGCATCATCCCTTCCTCTTTGGGGAAATACCGACGTAGTTCAAGCGACATCACGCATCCGCCACGTGTGCTTCATGTGTTGGGTGTGGTAGGCGGTGGATGCGGAGTGCGCGGGGACGGGCGCCATGGCAAAAAACCAGGCGTCGGTGGTTGGCGTAGAGGGTCGGCTCTGATTCTCCGAGCTGTTGAAGGCATAGGAGGCCCTATTGGGGGAGCAGGGCGGTCGCTCCTTGATATCTACTACGCAACCTTCTTCTTGTAGACGTTGTTGGGCCTCCAAGTGCAGAGGTTTGTAGGACAGTAGCAAATTTCCCTCAAGTGGATGACCTAAGGTTTATCAATCTGTGGGAGGCGTAGGTTGAAGATGGTCTCTCTCAAACAACCCTGCAACCAAATAACAAAGAGTCTCTTGTGTCCCCAACACACCCAATACAATGGTAAATTGTATAGGTGCACTAGTTCGGCGAAGAGATGGTGATACAAGTGCAATATGGATGGTAGATATAGGTTTTTGTAATCTGAAAATATAAAAACAGCAAGGTAACTAATTATAAAAGTGAGCACAAACAGTATTGCAATGCTAGGAAACAAGGCCTAGGGTTCATACTTTCACTAGTGCAAGTTCTCTCAACAATAATAACATAATTGGATCATATAACTATCCCTCAACATGCAACAAAGAGTCACTCCAAAGTCACTAATAGCGGAGAACAAACGAAGAGATTATGGTAGGGTACGAAACCACCTCAAAGTTATTCTTTCTGATCAATCTATTCAAGAGTCCGTAGTAAAATAACACGAAGCTATTCTTTCCGTTCGATCTATCATAGAGTTCATACTAGAATAACACCTTAAGACACAATCAACCAAAACCCTAATGTCACCTAGATACTCCAATGTCACCTCAAGTATCCGTGGGTATGATTATACGATATGCATCACACAATCTCAGATTCATCTATTCAAACCAACACAAAGTACTTCAAAGAGTGCCCCAAAGTTTCTACTGGAGAGTCAAGACGAAAACGTGTGCCAACCACTATGCATAGGTTCATGGGCGGAACCCGCAAGTTGATCACCAAAACATACATCAAGTGGATCACGTGATATCCCATTGTCACCACAGATAAGCACGGCAAGACATACATCAAGTGTTCTCAAATCCTTAAAGACTCAATCCAATAAGATAACTTCAAAGGGAAAACTCAATCCATTACAAGAGAGTAGAGGGGGAGAAACATCATAAGGTCCAACTATAATAGCAAAGCTCGCGATACATCAAGATCGTACCACCTCAAGAACACGAGAGAGAGAGAGAGATCAAACACATAGCTACTAGTACATACCCTCAGCCCCGAGGGTGAACTACTCCCTCCTCATCATGGAGAGCGCCGGGATGATGAAGATGGCCCCCGGTGAGGGATCCCCCCTCCGGCAGGCTGCCGGAACAGGGTCCCGATTGGTTTTTGGTGGCTACAGCGGCTTGCAGCGGCGGAACTCCGATCTATTCTGTTCCCCGATGTTTTAGGGTATATGGACATATATAGGCGAAAGAAGTCGGTAAGGGGAGCCACGAGGGCCCCACGAGGGTGGAGGGCGTGCCTAGGGGGTGGGCGCGCCCCCCTACCTCGTGCCTTCCTCGTTGCTTCCCTTTCGTATACTCCAAGTCTTCTGGATCACGTTCGTTCCAAAAATCACGCTCCCGAAGGTTTCATTCTGTTTGGACTCCGTTTGATATTCCTTTTCTGCGAAACACTGAAACAAGGGAAAAAACAGAAACTGGCACTGGGCTCTGGGTTAATAGGTTAGTCCCAAAAATAATATAAAAGTGCATAGTAAAGCCCATTAAACATCCAAGATGGATAATATAAATAGCATGAATACTTCATAAATTATAGATACGTTGAAGACGTATCACTCCTTAGGAGAGAGGCTAGCCCCCTGCATCGTACCTTTATAAAAGGGAGCGGAAACGACGCGTTTTCTCTCACACTTTCCTTCTCCCCTTTCCAACTTTCCCCGCTCGCCATGGCGAGAGGGCGTGGACGCGGTGGTGCTCTGGTGGCGGCGACAAGAGCTTCTGCTCAACAGCATATCCCTCCTCCTCCGGATAACATGGAGGAGGCACCCGCCGCGAGAGGAGGAGGGAGGTGGCGAGGTCACGGTCGTTGTGGAGCTCCAGGAGGAGGAGGAGGACGGGGCAGTGCTCTGATTGCGCCCCCACCGAAAGCTCCTCCTCCGCTGGAAGGCCATGTCGGATATCAGCCACTTGAGTTCGTTATCAGGCTGTACAAGCTTATTCGCGGCGGTCTACACCTCCCCGCCCCATTCTCCAGGGTGATGGAGCTCAAACAGCCGCGCGCACTGAGATTGCTCATGAGGGGCTGCGGGAATGGCAGCATACGAGTGGACGTGGATTTCCCAGCCCCTCACGTCATGTATCTTCGGCGCGGTTGGAAGACTTACGCCCGCACTCATAGCTTGTTGGTAGGGCACGTCCTCCAATTTAAGTTAATGGAGGCCGATTTCCTTTCCATCAAGGATTTTGGGAGCTCGGGTGCTCGCTTAGGGTGCTGCGCGGAGAGCTCGACCGACGACGAAAGCTCCTCCTCGAGCGATAGCGACGAGGAGGACAGTGACGGTGATTACGACGGCACTGACCGGGAGAGCGACGACTCTGACTCCGGCTGAGTATCAGCCAGAACATCACCATCAGGTGGTGGCAGCACCATCTGCATCTGTATCCCCTCTCCGGCAAGATGATTTGCCGGGGAGTTGGGAGCAGAGGTGGGGGTAGTGCCTCCGGCTCCTCCAGGAGCCTTCCAGCTGGACCCCGGCAGGCTTCCTCGCCGGCTGCAGCTCCGTTAGCCCTGCCACGTCCTGCTGGCCCTGCTGATGGTGGCTGACGGGTCGTCTCCACCATGCTCTTCATCGTCGCCTTCGTCGGTGCCCTCCTACCCCTGCCAGGCTACCTCTCCTAGAGCCCGACAGGGTCAGGCTGGGCCTCTGCCCAGGTACTCCTTTTGCCCTCTCCCATCCTGTCGCGGTGCCTAGGAGGAGAGGGACAAGAAAGGGCATTACGGGGCACTTATCCTTTTTTCATCTTAAATCTATAGGCACTTGCCAAATTTGAGTTCAAATAATGTAATCTCTTGAATCCATGTTTGTGTCTTGTAAGGTCTGTACTTGTTTCATCAGCATATTAATGAAAAAGATGAACTTTGTCGGGGACTCGTGCATGTATATGTCCATGCAATGGTGGAATGCCTCTATATTTTTAAATAAACGGGTTTCCCTCCGTAGGCTATCCTGCTGGTACCCTCTATTTTGTTGTCGGGGAGTTAAGCCTACAGGGCACAAATTGTGACGAGGGACCAGCCCCCCGCCAATCTTTTTTCATCGAAGGCCACTGCCACCATCCTTACCGAAGCAGCGTCTTAGTCGAGGGATGGGAGCATCTAAGTTTCAAAAAGTGGCAAGGTTTTATTATGCACAAGTCTTTACTTACAGAACAAGTATGGATAAGAGATAGAACTTATTTGTTTGGCTGGCCAGAAATTGCAGTGTTGGCTCATCTTTCCATCTCCCCTTGGAGGCCAAGTTTTCGGCAGGAACCTGCAGTTTTATGCAGATGGAAATGATGCCAGATGCGATCTTATCTACATGAACATGCGATGCTCATGAAATGCTTATGCATGCATGCAACTTGTCGGGGGGCCCCAACGCTTCATTTATTTCTCTGTTGCTCAGGGTTTGCGCCTGGCTTTGTACAAGGGGTTACATGCAACTGAGGCAAGGCCTGTACAAAAGGGTGGCTGCTGGGCAGGGCCTGGCAGCTGCGCCTTACGGGTAGAACTTGCGGAGATACTCAATATTCCATGAGTTTTGCAATTGAATGCCATCTCTGGTCTCTAGACGGACTGCGCCAGGTCTAGTGACTCATATTACCCGGTAAGGGCCTTCCCCCCTTCGGCGTCAACTTGTTTGCACCCTTGGCGGACTGAACGCGCCTAAGGACAAGGTCACCTTCCTCAAAACACCGGGCATGACCCTGCGGCTGTGATAGCGACGCAGGGCTTGATGGTAGCGTGCAACACACGTAGCAACTCGGAGACGGTTCTCCTCAAGAAGCATAGCATCGTCACGCCAATGCTGATCCTGCACTACTTCATTGTAGGGACCCGTAAATGAGTTCCATGTGGATAACTGTTGGGGAACGTAGTATTTCAAAAAAATCCTACGATCACGCAAGATCTATCTAGGAGAAGTATAACAACGAGCGGGGAGAGTGTGTCCACGTACCCTCGTGGACCGAAAGCGGAAGCGTTTAGTAACGCGGTTGATGTAGTCGAACGTCTTCGCGATCCAACCGTTCCAAGCACCGAACGTACGGCACCTCCGCGTTCAGCACACGTTTAGCTCAATGACGTCCCTCGAGCTCTTGATCCAGTTGAGGTCGAGAGAGAGTTCCGCAGCATGACGGCGTGGTGATGGTGATGATGAAGTTACCAGCACAGGGCTTCGCCTAAGCACTACGACGATATGACCGAGGTGTGAAACTGTGGAGGGGGGCACCGCACACGGCTAAGCCAAATCTTGAGTCCTTTGGGGTGCTCCCCTCCCCCGTATATAAAGGAGGGAGGGAGGAGGCGGGCGGCCTACGTGGCGCGCCAAGCATAGGGAGTCCTACTAGGACTCCCAAGTCCTAGTAGGATTCCCTTTCCTATTCGGAGTAGGAGAGAAGGAAAGAGAGGGAGAGGGAGAAGGAAAGGGGGGCCCGCGCCCCCACCCCTTGTCCAATTCGGTTTGGGCAGGGGGAGGCGCGCGCCACCTCTTGGCCCTTCTCCCCTCTCTCCACTAAAGCCCAATAAGGCCCATTACTTCTCCCCGCGAATTCCCGTAACTCTCCGGTACTCCGAAAAATACCCGAATCACTCGGAACCTTTCCGATGTCCGAATATAGCCTTCCAATATATGAATCTTTACCTCTTGACCATTTCGAGACTCCTCGTCATGTCCGTGCTCTCATCCGGGACTACAAACAAACTTCGGTCATCAAATCACATAACTCATAATACAAATTGTCATCGAACGTTAAGCGTGCGGACAGTACTGGTTCGAGGACTGTGTAGACATGACCGAGACACATCCCCGGTAAATAACCAATAGCGGAAACTGGATGCTCATATTGGCTCCTACATATTCTATGAAGATCTTTATCGGTCAAACCGCATAACAACATATGTTGTTCCCTTTGTCATCGGTATGTTACTTGCCCGAGATTCGATCGTCGGTATCATCGTACCTAGTTCAATCTCGTTACCGGCAAGTCTCTTTACTCGTTTCGTAGTACTTCATCCCGTAACTAACTCATTAGTCACATTGCTTGCAAGGCTTATAATGATGAGCATTAGCGAGAGGGCCCAGAGATACCTCTCCGAAACACGGAGTGACAAATCCTATCTCGATCTATGCCAACCCAACAAATACCTTCGGAGACACCTTTAGAGCATCTTTATAATCACCCATTTACGTTGTGATGTTTGATTGCACACAGGGTGTTCCTCCGGTATTCGGTATTTGCATAATCTCATAGTCAGAGGAACATGTATAAGTCATGAAGAAAGCAATAGCAATAAAACTAAATGATCATTTATGCTAAGCTAACGTATGGGTCTTGTCCATTGAGGGAGTCCTGGACTAAGGGGTCCTCGGGCGTCCGGCCTGTTATCCATGGGCCGGACTGATGGGCTGTGAAGATATGAAGGCCGAAGACTGTACCCGTGTCCGGATTGGACTCTCCTTGGCGTGGAAGGCAAGCTTGGCGATCAATTATGAAGATTCCTTCCTATGTAACCGACTCTATGTAACCCTAGATCCCTCCGGTGTGTATATAAACCGGAGGGCGTAGTCCGAATAGGATATACTCACTACCATAGTCATACAGGCTAGACTTCTAGGGTTTAGCCATTACGATCTCGTGGTAGATCAACTCTTATAACACTCATATTCATCAAGATCAATCAAGCAGGAAGTAGGGTATTACCTCCATAGAGAGGGCCCGAACCTGGGTAAACATCGTGTCCCCCGTCTCCTGCAACCATCGACCTTAGACGCACAGTTCGGGACCCCTACCCGAGATTCGCCGGTTTTAACACCGACATTGGTGCTTTCATTGAGAGTTCCACTGTGCCGTCGACGAAAGGTTCGATGGCCCTGCGATCGTCTATAATGACGCTATCCAAGGAGAAACCTTCCTCCCCAGACAGATTTTCGTGTTCGGCGGCTTCGTACTGCGGGCCAACTCGCTTGGCCATCTGGAGCAGATCGATAGCTACGCCCCTGGCCATCAGGTCAGATTCGGAAGCTTGAATTACGTCGCGGACGTCCGCGGAGACTTGATCTTCGACGGATTCGAGACCGCGACGATCGCTCCCCCTCGCTCCAATGAACATGACTTAAATTTGTCATCGGATCACATCCAGGAGATGGTTCCTGTAGCCGCAACGGCCGTAGAACTGGAGCAGATCGTGCCGCTCGAGGCCACAGAATCCGCGGCGTTGGAGCCACACACAGACTCGACACCCTGCAATATTTGCGTCAACGGAACCCCGGACTCGTCTCCGGCCATAAGTTCCGGACCATGTACGCCCGCGGGCACCGAGCTGGATCGTTTATCAATTTTTGAATTCAGCGCCGTAGACATCTTCCAGCACTCACCTTTGGGTGATATGCTAAACTCTTTAAAGAACCTATCCCTGGTGGGGGACTCACTATGTCCGGTTCGAGCTAGAGGCTGATAAAGGGGAATTTCCTTTCCCACCCGCCACCCACTTCATAGCCACTGTCGAGAACTTAACCAACATGCCTTATTATGGCTCCAAAGACATTGACGGTATAGACGACGATGCCAACGAGGAGCAAGCCCAAGACCCACCAGTCACTAGACGCAGGACGACCACCCATTTGTACGACGTGTACATGGTCGATAAACTTAAGAAGGCTCGCGATGATGACAAAGGAGATCCAGTTGAGAATAAACCTCCTGAGACACAGTCTAAGTACCGGCGCCCTAAACACCGCTCCATGTCACATCGCAGCAACGCGGGCACCGGAGAAAATAATACTCCGGACAACGCCAAAAACAATGAAGACCCTGTTGGGGCAAGATCCGAACAGGAGGAACAGGAAAACGAGCAAGCCAGCCCCGATGAATAGGCCCTGCCCAGCGATAATTCGGAGGACGACAACTACCTTCCGCTCTCCGAAGATGAGGTAAGCCTCGGCGACGAAGACTTCATCGTACCCGAAGAGCCCCTCGAGCAGGAGCGCTTCAAGCGCAGGCTAATAGCTACTGCAAGGAGCCTGAAAAAGAAGCAGCTGCAGCTTCAAGCTGACCAAGACCTACTCAACGATAGATGGACCGAAGTCCCGGTCGCCGAAGAATATGGCCTTAGCGGCCTAGCCAAAAGCTACCCGAAGCATAGATTGCTACATCAATTCGACGATGAGGCGTTGGAGGCCGTGCAATCATCACACAATGTGGCTGGTCGCCAACAACTCTATACGTATAAAGAGGCAAGTCAAGCCAAACACCAGACCGCCCCACCTCGCCGTAAAGGCAAGAACAACGTAGCTCATGATTGTCCAGACGGCCTGCAGCGGAGCTTGGACAATAGAGCAGGACACGCAAGACCGATCTACGGATCGCGAAGGCATGCCTCGACACACGACAATGGCTACCTATTCGGACGTGACAAACCTAGACGCGCCCGAGCCGAAAACCGCAAATGGACTCCTTCGGAGTTATGTCGTAGTGTGGCCCAACATAGAGGCGCCGCACACCCGCTTTGCTTCACCGATGAAGTAATGGATCATGAATTCCCCGAAGGATTCAAACCCGTCAATATTGAATCATACGACGGAACAACCGACCCCGCGGTATGGATAGAAGATTTTATCCTCCACATCCATATGGCCCGTGGGGACGACCTCCACGCCATCAAATACCTCCCATTAAAGCTAAAAGGGCCAGCTCGGCACTGGTTAAACAGCCCGCCTGAAGATTCCATAGGCAGCTGGGAGGACTTGGAAGAGGCCTTCCTCGATAACTTCTGAGGAACATATGTCCGGCCACCGGATGCCGGTGACCTAAGTCACATTGTCTAGCAGCCCTGAGAGTCAGCTAGGAAGCTCTGGACCCGGTTCTTAGTCAAAAAGAACCAAATCGTCGACTGTCCGGACGCGGAAGCCCTTGCGGCTTTTAGACACAGTGTCCGGGACGAATGGCTTGCACGCCACCTCGGTTAAGAAGGACCTAAATCCATGACAGCCCTCACTGCTTTGATGACCCGCTTTTGCGCGGGAGAAGGTAGCTAGCTAGCTCGCTCGTAGAAGCAACAGCGCCAGCATCCCGAGCACTTCCAAAATCCGAGACAGCAACGGCAAGCCACGACGAAGCAAATACAACAGTAGCAATGATAATGAAAGATCACGCCACGGCGGTCAACACCGGATTCAGCAATCCCAAGCCCGGTCAATGGAAGAAGCCATTCAAGGCGAAACGAGTCGAACCATCCAACCTGGACAGGATAAGTGACCGACCCTTGCAGATTCACGGCTGCCCCGACAAACCAGCTAATCATACTAACAGAAACTGCTGGGTCTTTAAACAGGCCAGCAAGCTCAACGCCGAACACAAGGGGAAGAGGCCGCCAGGCGACAGGGACGACGGAGAGGTTCAACAACGAAATACCGGGGGCTAGAAGCAATTTCCACCCAAGGATCAACTACTCCTGGAGCGAAAATAGCAGTCCAGCTTCCGCCGCCCAGCTCGTACACCTGCAAATTTTGTGCCGCCCATACATCACTACACACTCAAAATACCATGGGCATTGGCGGAAGCACACTACGGACAAGCCTGCAAGCACTCCCGTAACATTTTTTATCCATTTTCTTTTTATTTCTTCTTCCTTCACTATCCCTTAAAAACAGGTGACGAACAAGACAAAAATTTGAAACCGGCGCTATCAGAGTCCGGATCCGTACACTCACCTAAGGGGCTATCTCCATCAAGGATTCCCCCCTCCGAGGACTGGCAGCGCAGACGTGCGACAGGAGGTCCAAAATAACTTTTTGTAGACCGCACTCTCTATTTCGAGCCTGTACTATGCCTGTTCCTCCGCCTCCGACCCCGAGCATGTCAAATAGCCGGGAGGATGGCTTCTATATATACAATAAATAATCATTGGCATATCGCTCAGCTCCCAGTAAACAGTATCCGAATTAATCATCCGTGTTGTTTTGCCACTAAATATGGCTCCCACAGTTGTTTCACAAAACATACCTTGGCGTAACCTGCCAGGGGCTCGGTATGCACTACAAAAAAATACACTTCCGTGATGATACGTGTTTGTCACAGTAGGTCGCGTTTTTTGTCATGCATGTACATCCATGACAAATTTATGACAGAATCAAGATAGTCATACCTGTGCTGTCGTAGAAGTGTTCCATGACATTACCAAAATTATCATCACGGAAGTGTCCACTTCCATGACGATAAATCGCGCGTCACAGAAGTGCTTTCGTCAAGGGTGACCGACACGTGGCATCCACCGTAACGGAACGCCGTTAAGCTATCGGGTCGGGTTTTGGATACGATAACCCGTTAACAGCCCCGACCAATGGGGATTTTCCACATGTAAAATCATCATTGGCTGGAGGAAACATGTGTCAGCTCATCGTTGGGACAGATGTCATCCACTCATTGGACAGAAGGCGTCTATGATACGTCGACACGTGGCACGGCCCAACAGAGGCCCATTCCTGTGAAAAGGCCGGCCCGTTTGACTTGGTCAAAAGGTGGCGGGCCGGCCCATGGAGAGCCTGTTAACGGCCTGCCTGTTCGCATATAGCCCATTTACAGCCCGTTAACCCAAGGCCCGTTACGCCCTATCCGAATTAGGCCCAGTAGCGTCATCTGGGCCATCCAATATGATTCCAGCCCGTTTTCACTTCTGGCCCATGTATGGCCCATGGCGTCTTTCGGCCCATATGAGGCCCTATGTAACTCTTGGCCTATTAACGGCCCGTGGTGAAACTGGCCCGTAATGAACAGTGTATCACTTTACACCTATTAACGGCCCGTGGTGAAACTGGCCCGTAATTAACAGTGTATCACTTTATACCCATTAACGGCCCGTTATTCCGTTGGGTCGTTTCCAGCCCATGTTATCTTTCGGCCTTCTTAGAGTCCATTTATTCTTGGGCTCATTTCCAGCATTCGTTTACTTACGGCCCATTACTGTAATTTTCTCCTTGTGGGCCAAATTCAGCCCGTGGTTACAGTCGGCCCGTTTGTGGTCCGTTAATACGTTGGGCCGTTTTCATAGCGTCATCAAATACGGCCTATTAACGATGGCCTGTTATGGTCGGCCCATGAACGGACGATTCCAACTCTAGCCCGTTTACGGCCATAATGCGGTCTGTTTGGCCGATGTTTGGCCAATCGATCATACGGCCCGTATAAGGCCCATTGATGATACGGCCCGCAGAAGGGCCATTGTTTCTACAGCCTGTAGAAGGCCCATTGTTTCTATGGCCCATAGAAGGCCCACTGTTTCTACGGCCAGTAGGAGGCCCAGTGTCACTATAGTAAATATTAGCCCATGGTTATTGTGGCCTAGTTTTAAAAAATAGGTTATTGCAGCCACTAGTTAACCGCGGAAAAAGAACTACAATGACTACAAGCAAACAAATAAACAAGACAACAAGGAAATAAATAAGCAAGCCACTAACGCTAGGCTATCACGGCTATTACACATATTACATCCACTGGGCATCAAAGTTCGCCACCAATGCAAATATAGGGAACAAAGCAGCATATCATATACACTGGTTCTCAAAGTTGGCGACCAGCGCAAATAAACGCCGCAGCAAAACAAATCCAGAACTGAAACCACTTCAGAAGATCTCAAGAAACAATATCCTGGGTACCCATAATGCTGGCAAGATGCTTAGCAACCTTATTAACTTTCTTTGTTTGGCGCTTAAATCCTCTAGCGCTTGCTGTTGCACCAGAAAATATGCATCTGAATTCTGCAGGGACTTCCTCAGTCCTTCAGCTTCCTGTCGCAGCACATCTGATCGATGTCTTTCAACTTGAAGTTGAGACTCAAGAAGACGGACTGATTCAGGCAGCGAGTTCGAAGAGCTTGTGCCAGCAGTAGTGTCCAGTAACTCGAACACTACATCAAGATAGGACTTTTGGGTTCCCTCACTGTCGTCAAGATAGTTTTTATCAGCTTTCTTGGAGACCAACAGGGATGTCTCACTATCTTGAACCTTATCTGCATTACTTCCTTTACCATTGGATAACGCGGTACTGTTCTCCAATATTTTGTCCACATTCTAAAAGAGAAACAAGCAGACACATCACATGTTTACCATGTTGTATATGAAACTCGTTTTGGTAAATGAGTTCAGTAGTAAAGTGGACAGGATAACAGCATGAAACAAACATATATCTATGTACCATGGTCACTTTATGGTCTATAGCATTCTAGTTTTTGTTGCCAAATCAAGATAGAGACACAGTTCAAATAATATTTGTTCAAGACAAAGCAGAATAGACAGAATATAAGTGTGGGTAACTATAGAGCAATAACAACACTTGTAATGTGCATGACATGAGAACATAACTGTTTATTCAATTGAAACCGAAATCAACATAGAGCAGGTTACAACAGCAAACAAGTTAAAGAAACAGGTTTAAAACATACCTGTTGCGCCATTGGAGTTTCAATTCCATCCTTCAAATTTAAAAATAGTTGGTATGAGTAAATATAGTAATGCAAGAGCAAAGGAGTATGAACCATAGCTACAGAACCTGACCTGAGAACAAATCTTCTTCTCCTTTAAGCGTTGAGTTGGGAGTCGGAGTGGTGGTCCTCGTGCTTTGGGCACTGCAGTTCCCTTACTAACTGCTCGTGTTTGGGTGCTCTGTGGTGGAGACAGTGCTGTGTCAACTGGAACTGGGTTACTATCTGCCGGGGTTGGGGTTAGAAGGGGTGTAGCTGGTTCTCTGTCCAACTGGGTAGGGGTACAATCTGCGAGAGTCTGGGTTATGTGTGGTGGATCTGGTCCTTGGGCAAGTACAACCGTGGTTCTATCTGCATCAACTGGTAGCACTATCTTTTCTGAAGACCGTGTTGTTACTCCCTTAGATACTGCCATCACGCTCTCCAACTCAAATGGCTGATAAACAAGAAAAGTAATTGAAAGTATAGACATTGTATGATAGACAGGTGCAATGGATAGTGGGGAATAAAAGAGGGCATGAAATAATTCATATTTATGTTGTCTAACCAAACAGGATAGCATGACACAATTTCACATATATGATGGCTGACTAAACAGGATAGCATGACACAATTTCACATTATAATGGCTAACTAAAAAAGATGGAAAGACATAGTTCAAAATATGAGACTATGTAAACAGGATGACATGACATAACTATATAATGTGTTTATTAAATAGGTTGGCATGCCATAATTCACATACATTCACGGATAGAATGCCATAATTCAAAATATGATGACTGTAAACACTAAACAGGATGAGATGATATAACTATATGATGTCTTTATTAAATGGGTTGCCATGCCATAATTTAGATAGATGATGTGTATGTACTATGTAAACATGATGGCATGATATAATTCAAATATATGATTTATATAGTAAGCAAGTAAGCAGATGGCAATCCATATATGATGTAAAAACTAAGCAATGCAAGACAACATGCATGACATGGGTAATATAACACTGCCAAGTTTGAGCATAGACCTCAGGGGGGAAATAGGACTGGTCATCAGTCTCTGAATCCTCCTCTGAGGAGCTCTCTGTAACCAGCAAGATGTCTGCTTCAGCAGGTAGCACTGTCTGCTCTGAATACCTTGTTTTCACTCCAGATACTTCCATCACCGCTTCAAATGGCTGATGCATAGGAAGAGTAGTTGAATATACAAACGTTGTCGACAAATGGAACACGTAATACAAAAAAATGATAGCATGATATAATTAACATACATGATGATTGGCTAAACAGCATGACATTGCATAATTCACATATATAATGCCTTTGCAACAAGATAGAATTGTATAATTCACATATATAATGTCTTGCAACAAGATGGCAATGCATAATTCACATATATGGTAATTAGACACTGAACAGGTGGCATTCACACAAAGCATGTCTAAACTAATCAAATGACATAGCAATGCGAGACACCATACGCACGATATGAGCAACATAACCCTACCAAGTTAGAGCATACACCTCGAGGGGGGAATAGGACTGGTCATCTGTCTCTGAATCCTCTTCTGAGGAGCTATCCGTAACCAGCGAGATATGCGCTTCGTCAGATAGCATAGTCTGCTCTGAAGACCTTGTTTTCACTCCAGAATTTGCCATCACCATGTCAAATGGCTGATGCACACGAAGAGCAGTTGAATGTACTAACATTGTTGACAAATGTAATATGTAACGAAAAAAAGGATGGCCTGATATAATTTACATATAAGATGACTGGCTAAGCAGGATGGCATTGCAAAATTCACATATATGATGCCTGGATAAACAAGATGGCGTTGCATAATTCACATAAAGGATGAATAAACTAAACAGATGGCATTCGCACAAAGGATGTCTAAACTAAGCAGATGACATATTTGATGTATAAAGGAAGCAATGCAAGACACCATATGCATGATATAACCAACATCAGCATGCCAAGTTAGAGCGAAGACCTCAGGGGGTAAATAGGAGTTGTCTTCTCCTTCTGAATCCCCCTCAGAACAGATATCTTCCTCTCGATTACAATCCGAAATGTGTGGAGAGGGGCTGCCTTTGCGCCTACCTTGGAGCGACGTCTGCATGAAATTTTATTGCCACGCAAGGCTCGTCTCTTTTGCTCTACATGTTCAGTTCCATTGCTTACAATAACTGCCATGCATAGGAATAAAACATAGTGAGATTATGTAAGGAGTGCATGCAGAAATCCAGAGTGATGGTAGCAACCTGTGGATAGACCCAAAACCAATAATAGCAGGCAGATAATGGATTCAGTTAAAAAATACAGATAATGGCTTCTTTACTGTTTGTTTCCCACCCAACATGAAACTCATAGTAGACACCGAAGATTAACCAGATAGTAGATAGATACTATTGATAGCGGCCCCGATATGTACCCCACAACCATTTGAAAACTCAAGTTTGACCATTAGTTTGGAGCTGACTCAGAGTCTAATCGGTGAACGGGACGATAAAGTAGCATGTAATATTAAGCGATACATAACATAAGCAGACACGAAAGAGTGCGACCTCTCTTGCGGACCCGTGTAGTCCTCGAGGTCATCTGCTCGGTTGATGATGGTAATGCAGTTTTCATGGCTGCCAGCAGCGGGGAAGAAGATCTGAGGCGGCGAAAGACAGTCTGGAGGCCGGATCCCTGCTGTGCTGGACCCTTCTGTCGTTGGAGCAGCTGAGCTGGGGTGGACGACGGCACAGTAGGAGCGGGACAAACCACGCAAGGTTTTCTTTGACAACTATCTGTAAGAGAAGTAATTCTGTAAGGGCTCGTTTGAATTGGAGGATTCCAACAATGCAGGGATAGGAAATAGACAGGAATAGGATAGGAATGCACGTGCAAAATAGAGAATTTAAAAACATAGGATTTCTGCCAATCTGGGTGTTTGATTCACAACAATTGGAAGATCACAGGATGCAAAGAAGCATGGTGAGATTAAGTCAAACCACAAGAAAATGTACGGTTATAATGCTATTATGCTATTATCTCTTAGTCTTGTGCTTCATGAGTAGGAATTTGAAAAGGAGGACAAGTGAAAATTAAAATTCCTACGTTTTTTCTTTCAAGGAGACACTAAAGGAACAAATCCGTGTGCTCAGTGGACAATATATATAACATGTAGAGTAAAAAAGATATGCAACAAGTGTACAACCTCTTTGGCGAAGCCATGTCGATCTCAGCGTGATTGGGTTGGCCGGTGAGGATGCTCCTGCTGACTTTGCTGCCGGAGGAGGGGAAGAAGATCTTAGGCATCTGGAGATGGAGCCCGAGGTACTGCTCCGCTGTGATGGAGGGTTTCGTCGTTGGAGCAGCTCCGGTGAGTTGTACGATGCCAAGGCTGAAGCAGGACAAGAGAGACAACGAACAACGTTAACCTGAGTGGAATTCTAATAGCATCTCCAATACATGACGTAAAATACATAACCACAAAGTGCTAGATGTAAAATACATCAGCCGCTCATCTCTGAACTTAACTGTCGAAACTGAACTTAACTGTCGAAACTGAACTTAACTGTCGAAACTGAATTTTGCTATCGAAACTGAATTTTGCTGTCGAAACTGAATGCACTAGCAAGGTGAGGCTACACATCGGTCGACTGACTTTTTCATCTCTGGTCAGTCGATTTTGCAGCCGTTGGATACGAAATCAAGGGCATGCGGTTCATCTTCAACCTCCACCCCCCTGAGCCGCCAGCCACCACCGGCCAAACAGCAGCCCCGGCCATCCCTCTAGGCCTCTCCGCCCCGGCCGCCCCGAAAACACTCCCCACCGCCGGTCCGCCGCCGCCCCGGCCATCCCTCTAGGCCCCCCCGTGCCGAGCTTTTTCTCTGGCGATCCCCATGC